>NW_013566967.1:13210-259906 GCF_000721755.1 Aureobasidium subglaciale EXF-2481 | reverse complement strand
GCCGGCCGGCCGTCTTTTGGGGTGACCCTGCCCTCGTCCGCCCGCAACTGGCGCAGTGATGTCTTTTTCTGGCCCCGACCGTGTCCTAGGGACAGTGAACGTGCAGCAAAACCTCGTCGCCGCACGAAAAAGGCCGACGCCGCGCCGCCGTGCGCAGAAGCGACCGCGGGTGACCCTGTCCCTGGCCGCCGGCCAACAGATCCGGTGGGGCCAAAGCCCGCACCCGAGGTCTGGGACTCACTTCTCTACACTCCACCACGGACGGGGGGGACCTGCTGATGAGGAACCCAGGGCACGGCCGGCGGTGGGCCTGGTGCGGCTTGGGCGGACACGGTGGCGATTGTTTCGCAATATTCTCCTTCCGCCGTGACCACCTCTGACGGCCAGGTCCGTCGGACGGTGCGGTTGCGCCTGCAATCGCCGACCCTTGCGTCGGACTCTACCCGACTTGGACCATTGTGTCTTAGCGAAGATCCAATCAACGGCCAGATCATCGTCTCTTTCTATAATTGATTGGACTGCCTGTCGTGGTACGGGTGAACTGCATGTTTCCATGTGTAACTGTCAGTCTTTCCCGGATGTTATGCCCTCCTCAGAAGACAATGCCCAACTATGACCACAAAGCACAGTATCAAGCACTGTCGTCGTTGGTCAAGTATAAGCATCCAATATCGGATGCTGGATATCAACCCCACAATTACTTTCACAAAAGGAAGAACGATGATTGTTTCATTCTTAAGATCTTTGCGTCTTTTTCCCACTACTGCATACCGCTATACTACAACCACTGACTTCCTTTTCGCAAAGTCAAAGATACAGGTGTCCCATCAGTCGGCACCATCTTGATCGTTCTCCTGAGATCCTCCCTGCGTTTGTTTGCCTTGCTCTCTCGCCTATGATCCTTGATGCCTGCAAAGACACTCGGCCGTCTCTTCGCTACAGTTAGACCGGTTGAGGTGCTTTGCAGTCTTACTGGATTGTATGCTTCGGCTGCAGAAATGGGCTGTGGCGCACCGATGATCGGGAATGATGGCCGACGTTGCTTGATGTTCTCAATCACACTTGACAGGCCCCCAATCGCCGTGATCGATGACTTGCGCACGTGATGGCCGAAGACTGAGGTTACTTTGTCCGTCAATATCTTTAGTGGTGCTCTCGACCCTTTTGATAAAGCAACGCTGCCGATCCCACTATCGTTTGAAGCTTTTCTTCTTGCGTAATTTGATTCCTGAAACGACTTTGATGTATCATCGGATGGATTTGAGAGTATACTGGGCAATGTGTTCATCTCGAAGGTCACCTTGCTCTCAGGTTTGTTGTGCTCACGAGCAAGCTGCTCGGCATCTGCGTTGATACGTTGGTAGAAGGCAGAGAAACTATCGGAGTCATCGATGCTCTGCTTGCATTTCACTGGCGACGGCGCGTTTTTCGTTTGGTTTGTTTCAAATACCTGACCTGGGAAAGGTGGTGAGATAGGTATACTCCCGCTTGTACTGCGCCTTCTTACGCCTGTCGACTCCGGTGTCAAAGACAGCTTGTATGGGAAGTTCAGTGCTCGCTCTTTGCCTTTCGGGCTATGGTGCCTTTCACGGGACGCGCTGTTTCTCATTGGAGACACGCTTGCCAAAGGCACGTTTGCTTTGTTACGAGATCTCTGGTACTCAAGCTCACGTTGTCTCGAGATCTGTCTGGGATTGAAGAAGAGCGGCTGCGGTACCAACTTCATCTTTTCCTTTATGCTGTTTGAAGACGCACTGTGCTTCCGGTTGCTGTGAGACTTCGTGTCCTCGTTGAACAAAGCATGGTATTCATTGGCCAAACGCTTCGCTTCATCAATGAGACTCTCATTTGACGACGGATCCAGGCTTCGATCGTCATATGCGTCGACGATATTGCTCTCATAGCCATTGAGTCGTCTCCTTGAGCCGGCGCGAGATTGCTGGCGAGATCTTTCGCGTGGCTCATAGTCAGATGTTGACGGTTCAGGTGAGCGTGTGATGCATATTTCTATCGGGACTTTCAGCTGTCTCTCTACTGGTGACAGAGTCATTCTCTTTTCATTGTTCATCCCGAAGTATCCATCGGACAATTTCGACCCTTGTTCCTCAGAATACTTGTTCGCCGGCAAGGGCCAATCTAAAGGCGTTGGAGATGGCAGGGTCGGACTTGGTATCATTGCAGTAAGTACTGGACTCCGGAGAGGCACAAGTCCCTCAAATGATTTGCTCACTCGGACGATCCGCTGCTGACTCAGTTTGTTCGCCACGGCCATCGCTCTCATCTCCTCCGGCAAGAGCTGGAGTGTTCCCGGGGAATGTAGAGCGGCTTTCCATACGAGCCATCAACGGGGCCGTCCGTAAATTGTGTTTGCTGTGCGGAGGTGGAAGTCGCATCTCTGGCAACCTTGGTGTGCTCGTCTTGGTCAAGGTATCCCTGCGCCTGACGCAACTGCATCCATTTGAGGAAGGCTTCGAAGCTCTCGTCCGCAGGTTCGTTAGAGACAGAAGCGGCTGACACAGTAGTTGGAGTGCTGGTAAGGCTGCGTGCGATTATACTGCTAGGATACAGATCCTCCTCGGGCATGTATGTGGGCTCCAGAGAATTCACAGCGAAGTCTGGAATAGCTGGGCCTGCGTCGTTCAGATACTTGTTGGTTGAAGCCGTTGGGATCGCTTTATAGCCAGGAGCTTCTATTCGATGGTCAGACTTTGAACCATATTCCCAAGAACGTGAGCTACACACCTGAAACATCGATAGCATTTGTGCCTGCTGCGAGAATGCTAGCAGATGCGACTGTGAGAATTGAGAAATGCATGATCACAGAATTTTTAATGTGGGGCTGGCCTATGCGCGTAGTGTAGATCTATATAGCAAGGTTGATATTGTGCACCTGAAAGAGGTTCAAGAACCGTCAGTTGGTCTATTGACCAGCGGTGGCGTCCGCTTTCGGCAACATTCTTTGTCCGAATGCGACGCCATGATTACGCGGTGCGCCGTCCGCTTTCAACATAGCACAATGACCAGACTTGGAACAAGATGATGTCGCAACGAAAGAAGTGGACGCGACACTGGCGTTGGTGTTCATGTCGACTTGTTATTTGACCCTTGGGATATGGCGGACGATGCCAAGACTCCGAGATCGGCTCGCGCCACCTCCGCAATCGGTGCAATCCCATCTGATAAGAAATCTCTGATTATCTTTGATCACGAACAACAAACATCCGCATCAAGACCGTCATGTCGCTGAAGTCTAGATCATTACACTACCAACAGTTCACCGTGTCCTTCCCTGACGAACGCATTGTTCTCGTCACTTTGAACAGACCAGACAAGCTCAACTGCATTGATCAGGCAACAAGCAAAGAAATTGCCAAGATATGGGAGCTGTTCGACCAAGATGACAGCTTGGTAGTTGGCATCATCACAGGCAATGGTAGAGCTTTCTGTACAGGTGCCGACCTAGGAGGTACGTTTAATCGAAGTACTGATCTGTTCCGCCCATAGTTGACATGTATCAGAGTGGAATGAGATGAACAGACGCGGCATCGTCAACGACATGTCAGCGCCAGGCCTTGCTGGCTTGCCACGCAGAGCAGGGAAGAAGCCCATCATCGCCGCCGTCAACGGTATCACAATGGGAGGAGGCTTCGAGATGGTCGCAAACTGCGACCTTGTAGTCGCTGTCTCCTCGGCCGTCTTCTCACTGCCCGAGGTGAAGAGGGGTATCGTTCCTGTCGCAGGCTGTTTACCTCGCTTGACCCGGACCCTTGGCCTGCAGCGAACGACGGATCTTGTACTTACGGGCAGAAATGTAACAGCCAAGACGCTGTTTGATTGGGGTCTTATAACTGAGTTGGTTGACTCTGCTGAAGAAGTTGTGCAGGCTGCCGTCAGGACCGCACAACTCATGTGCAAGAACAGTCCTGATGCTTTGATCGTTGGTCGTTTGGGCATCAGATTGAGCTGGGAATCTGGCAGCGTGGAGGGAACCGTGACTACTCTGGCCAATGAGTGGTATCCTCGTCTTGTCCAAGGCGAGAACTTCAAAGAGGGTATCAAGGCATTTACGGAGAAGCGCTCACCAGTTTGGGTATCTTCAAAGCTTTAATGCAACACTCTGAGTTATGACGCAATGTTCCATGTGGTAAGCGACAGCTAAGAAATGCCAGACGAACAGTGGAATGTGACCATCTGGAGTTCTTCGATGGAAAGTCTTCCCGAGCATCCGAATCGGCATGCCGAAGATCGGGAGGAGCGCTGATAGGTCGACGGGACTCTTATCCCAGCAACGCAGTCGAGTTTGTATGCTCTCAGGGTCAACTTTGCCGAATCACGAACCGCTCGTCTCTGGAAAAGCTGACCAAAGATGACGACGCGGCAGGAACAAGCGTTGATGTTCTTTCACAAGTCTATTGTGTTGAACAGATCCTTCGTGTAGTTTTAAAAACAACGTCTGCAAACAGCTTAATCACAAAGAATCTCCTCGGCCGCGTCCCTTGTGCTCGCCCAGACAGGCCATTGCAACGACCTCCATCGAAGATTCCGAGAACCAGCTAGTCGGAACCGGCTTGACGGGTGCCTTTCGACGCTATGAACAAACAACATCGAGGCAGCCGCTGACAACATTTGAACCGTGGGGTGTGATGACGAAAAATGGTATAAGGTCAGCTACGTGTTTCGATCCATATCTTACAGCTCGAGCATCTTTTGCAGATCGACGGAGCAGTCAGCTTTCTTGACTTCGTTCCTACCTTGTACATACATAACACCTTGCTTCTACGACACTCGAAATAATCTCTTTAAGAATTTTCTCCTCTTTCACGTTGCGTACGTAGACTCCCAACAACCTGGCAGAATTCGACATTACTTTCGCCATGAACAAGACACTGCACTGGCAGCAGCGGATCGCTCTTATTCGTCACAACCTCCACGCCGCTCACCGTTCAGGCGACTTCACATTCTTCAAGACTTTGCAAGCTCAAGCACTGTTCGATAATACCAATCATGTAGCCACTTTGTCGGCAACTCTTGGCGATGAGGTCGACGGTGTCCTCTCCGGGCTCGATGATCTAAATGCGTCCATTGCTCACGTCCACGAGGACGCCTTCAGAAACGTGTACAATAGTCTCAAGACATACCTTCACGAGTCTGGTGCCGCCAATGGTGGCTTCGATGAGAAGAGCAAGGTCTTCGTCGATGTGCAAATGCAGAAGCAGATGGCGGACCACGCAATCGACAAGGCAACCTCTTCTGCCATTGCACTTATTCAACAGCAACCAGCCTGCGTTCAGGACACTGCAGCAGCGGTCTGGATCACAGGGACCACTATCATTGCCGACAGTGTCGAAGTTGTTCTGCAACAGCTGGCTGCGCTTGAAAGCAACATGCACGACTTCATCCGACTAGAAGAAAGCTGGAATGGTGTCAAAGCCAGTGTCGGGTACAGCATCTCTGCGCTGAAGGGCGTGTTCAACCTCATGAGCGATGAGGCAGATTCCCCCGCTGTCGGCGCAGCCTCCCAGTCTTCCAGCTTCTCTGGTACCATGTTCCGTCGTTTGTCCAGCGCGTTCGGCTCTGGTCCAGCTCCGCACAGTCGATCAAACTCATCAGCCTCTGTTCCCACCAGTAGATCATCCTCTTTCTCAGGCGGAACGAACCATATTCGAGCGTCCTCCTTCCATGCTCCCGACTACAAGATGCCAAGCAGTTTCCGCAACAGCGCGTCTTCCGCTTGTCCTACTTCATTACCCGCTGGAAGTGGTTGGAGGTATACACATCTCGATACCATTCCTCCCACTCCTGGTGCTGGGGATATTGGTGATGAGGAGATCAACCCTTTTGACACTTCTGTTCCGCCTATGCCCGAGATGCCTAACCTTAGTGACATTAGATCCGAACAAGCTGTTATGTAAGCAGGAATCTGTTATTATATTGAGCAAGGCTCATTGTGGAACGGTTCGAACAATTACGTAATCGTGGGTGTATATAGTTGATGGAAGCCGGCGTAACCTGGAGTTTGTTGTTTTGTTCCTTCGTACATATAGTTCGATGCCTTAATGAGACATGTACATATTTCATAGATCGACGTATCAGGTTTTGTCATCACATCAGGACGTTTGAGATTTTGGCAGGCTACAGTACGCTCAGGTCACATGACTGCGCCGGCATTCGGACACTGGGCGACAACAAGATCTTCCTGTATCCTTGCGCCTTCGGTGACACGACTTGCCTCGGTGGCAAAGTTATGTTTTGTCGCGGCTTATCTTCAGGGTGAAGTACTGTGGATCATGTAAAGATTAATCGCTATCAACGTCACCCGGTCAAAACTCAAATATGTTTCTCCTGCACCTCAATCTCCCGTCTCCTTCTCACATCAGCATCCTCCCCATCATCCTCACTAGTAACAGAGTCTTGCCTTGCAACTTTGTGTTCGGCTTGCCCGCCCAATGGTTCGTCCACCGCGACCATGCTTCCTCTATCAATAGCAAACCTCGGTGGTCGCTCGATCCAAGTAGGATTCTGGGAACTCGTACTACTATTTCTCCTTCCATCGAAAGGTGCCTTCAGGAAGCTGACCCACGCCTTAAGGATTCCAAACTTGAAAAGCAGGAAGAAGGCTTCGATGCCTACGAAGCCGATGACGTACAACACAGCCACTGCAGTGTCTTGAGGTAGAATCAGTTTCTGAATCTTGGGTAGACAGACATCGGTATCGCGCTGTTGAAGAATGTACAACACCCAAGGAATGACAGCTGTCGGGTTTGTAAAGGCCGAGGTGGTGTATGAGTCGACCTTAAAGATGAAGATAATACACACAAAAGCGATGACGAAGATAGCCAATGCGACGATAGCGAGGGAGCGCCATTGCAGTAGCAGGACTTGCTTGACGCGGCGTACTGCTGTCCAGGCTTGACGTTTGCTAGACGCTGATTTGACAGAGTTGGCTGCGTTACTTCCAGAGGCTGGTTGACGACCGTGCATGGCGGCTGTGATGTAGACTTTTGCGCAGTATATGAAAGTTGCCAATTGCAATAGCAATGCAATGGCGCCAAAGCCGATCATCTCGCCCCAGTATGTTGAGGTAGACCCAACGTTGACATGGCAGTATCCTCCGAAGCGAAACGAAACACCAGACTTGGCGAGGACAGCGGCAGTCAAGCCGATCGAGATTGACCAGGCTGCGATATTGGCAGCAAGGATGGCGATCTTGCCAGGCACAATGTCCCAGCAGATCTGCAGATGCATAAACACTGAACGCACCACGATCCAGCAGACCGTGAACATGCCGCCAAAGACCACGAGTCCTCCACTGACAGCGCAAGCATTGCTGCTATTCATGTCGTTGGGCGTGACGGGATCAAAGCATTGTTCAGGTCTGCGAGCAAGCGGGACGATGAATCCAAGTTCCATGATCATGATTCCAACCAGGAGCGCGATATTCAAGAACGATCTTCTCGTCGCGACGGCAGGTAAGACTGCATACGAAAGCAGTAGGAAGCCACAGAGGACGAAGCCGACGACATTGACCCAGGCGGCTCCATCCGCCAATCGAGGAAAGTCGGACGAGTTTACCCAGTCAGACAGGGGGCATGGGACGCAGCATTTTGATCCCCTGCCAGTGAAGTCGAGAGGGTTCTTTGCGCAATTGCGTCCTCCGGTAACTGCCTTGGTCAGCGTGAGTCGAGGGCTCAGAGCCGTGCAGGAATTACGCACATCCTTCAGTATACGGATATAGAGACTCGCTGACGAAAGGCTCTGGGCAACCACCAGCGTCAAGTGTAATGTTCCCAAGTAGGGACAGTAGGTTAGTCGACATTTTGTGCTGGCTGGTGCGACGCGACGACGATCAAGCGCAGGTTTTGCAGGCTGCACTGTCCAGTAACCTTGAAGATCGACAGCTCGCCTCAAAGAAGTGGGCCAGCGTCTCGACCCTCGATCCGACCGTGAGTGAGACCATGCATGACAAAGGCAATTGGGTGTTTGCCGCATCCGGCGTGACAGAACAAAGCTTGAATTGTAAAATCTCGAGATGGTGGGTCGACATTCCTTACCTGAGCCAGATGCGACAAGGTGAGATTATAAGGAATGTACAAAGCCGTTCGTCAAGCGTTGATGGCGAAATCTCACAAAGTGCTCGCATTCATTCTCGAGTGACGACCCATTCATTTACGCTATGGGAAATGATCCCGTGGTGTGACCATGCCCAGCGTTGAATATGATTGCGCTGCGAACATACAGATGAGACTTATTAGGAGGCTTGGGCGAGTATGTGACCAGTGTGCAGACTGTGAGCCACACGAGGGTCCGAAGGATTAGCAGGAGACGACCATACATCTGCATTGATTATGGCAGATTTGAGAGGGACGCTTCTCCACGAGGTCATGACACTGAGCGCAGAACGAAGCGCTCATGGTCACGGTCACGATGTCAGACGAATGGTCGTCAGCAGCGCAATACAGTCACGTGGCAAGATGCAGCTAGACCGCCCAGATTTGACCATCTCGGACACATACGTTGCAGTGACCGAGAAGTTGAGTTGGCCGGTCCTGAGAGCGCTGACTCCATCAAGCACAGAAAATAGAGCAACAGCAGCGCCTAGATGAACCTGTTCGAAATGTCTGCAGGTTTGCGCGATCCAGGTGACTTACCGTGAGACCACCTTCATCCCCGAGATGTCTGACCTTTGTTAGGATTATTGCAAGAACAGAAATATCACATGCGCTATACATCAAGCGTTCTTTGCTTGATAATCCAACAGCGCAGAAATTCCTGGACGTGGTGCTGAGCACAGGCCTCTCGAATACACTAGTGTAGGAGTTCGCGCACGCATTCTGTATAGCCTGCTCCTCGCGTAAGCGTGACGAGACCGTGGTGGAGCCTTTCTCAAGAGAGACACACAGTAACGGCCTAGGTCAAGGTCGAATCGGTCATGTCCTGTGGGGTCCGGCCAACACTGTTGATGTTCGCTCAGTCACTGCAACCGCCGAGACCAGGGCGCAAGCATAGGCGAGTGTGCAGCTGGCAAGACCAGGGGAGAAGCAAATGAGGTAACGAGTGCACCGGAGACGACCTCGCGACAGTGCGTTTGAGACAGTGCGCATGCTTCGTTCAGAGACCGACGCCTGTGTTTGTCAGATGTAGCCTTATTGGTGCCGTCCACAGGCTCTCCAGCTCAGATCCCGAGCGCTATGAGTTGGCACAGTGAATTTCAAGTGTCGTCCTAGATTTTCCGGGTCAGACTCGCGCACTGGTTAGACCGAATGAAAACGCGTGTCTTTTGGGGTCGACGATAGGGAGGTGGAGGTGGTAGGGGGCAGGAACGTTCGAGCTCGGCGGGAGCAGTGGTAGGAATGCGGTCGAAGGAAGTCCATCAGCATTGCCATTCTCACGCCCGACGTGTGCGGGTTGTAGGTCCTTGCTCTATTCCCAATGGCTGGTCCTGACAGGTGACGCACAGTCAGGCCTCTTTGTTATGTTTCCTCGCTCTTGCGCTGATGAACTTCTTGACTGGTCTTGTCTCTCGATGCCGGTGCAGAGATTGGGGGAGCGCGGCGGGGAGTGGTGCCGACCGGGCAGACGGGAGGACAGAGAAGGGTGGCGGCGGGCCGGAAGACGAAAGAATTGGTGGAGGGAAGCGCCATTGCCCGACGCGGGTTGCTCGAAGACACTCGAGAGCGTCATTGTTGTGTTTGTGGTTTCCAAGCTCTTTCTTCATTTGATTCTGGCGACGCGAAAGCGGCGCTTCTACAGTGCGACCAGATAGGAACGCGCGATGCGCGAGGGCGCGAGGGGCGAGGTCGAGTCAAGGACGAAAGCGAAGCCTCGAGGGGGGGCAGGCGCGAAGTGCTGGGGAGACAGTGCCTTCTCCATTGGGAGTGACTTGAGCCGTTTGTCCAGCAGCCGGGTGCCGCAGCTCGGGCCATCCGGCAAGCGCGTCATCCGAATTGCCCGGGGTCCGGCGCCGCTTCCATCTTCCGTTCTGTGCCTTTCTCGTCTTATGCAGTAATTTCCCCTCCGACTTTCTTGCTCCACGTCAACATGATTTCAAAGCGAGCCTTTCTCTGCATTAATGGCAAGATGATGCGCTGTGTACATAAGGTGAGCGACATGTAGGTGTTCTCTTCCTCTCATCACTGCTCTTCTTCCTTGACGCCGCTCAATCCTTCGCGTCTCTCTTTTCCAACTTCAGATATCGATCCAACATGGCACCCACAATCCTCGTCATTGGCGCAACTGGCAACACAGGTGCAGGCGTAGTCCACTCGCTGCCCGAATTGCTCAAGAAGAGCGAATCCCTGTCCAACCATCGCATCCTCTGTCTCACCCGAACAATCGGCAGCGACAAAGCAAAGAAGCTCGCAAAGCTTCCTGGTGTTGAGTTCGCCGAGAAGAACTGGGTTGAGATCGATGACGCTTGGCTCAAGGAGCACAACGTCGACAGAGTCTTCCTCGCCTCAGCCGTCGACCCAGCTCAATTCGCAAACGAAAGTCAGTTCCTCGTCAACTGTCTCATCGCTGGCATCAAGTATGTCGTGCGCATTTCCACCACGGCTGCCAACGTCACCTCCGACTGTCGAGCTTTCTACCCGCGCAACCACTGGGCTATCGAACAGCTTCTTAGCTCGCCGGAGTTTGAAAAGCTGGCATGGTCATCTCTCCAGCCTAACGTCTTCTGGAGTTTCGTCTTTGGGCCAGCCGCCGGCTTCATCAAGAACTATCGCGAGACTGGCAAGCAGAGCACCTTGTCAATGATGATCAACGCCGACGTAGGTGTTGCACCCATCGATGCAGAGGAGGTCGGTAATTTTGCCGCTACCCTGCTTGCACAGGATGACGTGACTTCCCACAACAAAAGGAAGTACGTCTTGAACGGACCTGAAGACATCACAGGCAACCAGATCGTCGAGCTTGTTGAGAAGCATGTCGGCACCAAGGTTGAGAAGGTAGCCTTTGGGGACGTGTCCTTCATCGACACTACGGCCGATCAGGCTCCTGACAACAAGCACCTCATAAAGTCAATCAAGAACGCTCCTCGCACTTCGTGGGAAGGAAAGGCCAAGGCCGAAACGACGAGCAAGGAAGTGCTAGATTTGTGTGCACCCAAGCTCACTGGCGCTGAAGCCCTGGAGCAAATGCTGCAAGAGTAGACCGCCATTACGTAGTCTCGTTAATTCATTTATTCTCTTATCTTTTCCATACCTCACCCTTGTCAGGATCTTTGGGTTGGTCACAGTTGCCGAAGGACTCTCCAGACTGCGCTCTACTCGAGTCTGACAGCCAAGACTTGAATTTGGAACTTCCGGCATCCTGCTGTGAAGCAGATCACATCACGACCCGAAGCGCTTCCGTGACATTTTATCTTTGAGACCATCTTGTATACGTTGAAAGCTCATTGCGGTTCTGCAACAGTTCGCACTGATTGAACGGACCTGATCTTTACTGTCACATAGCCTGGCCCCTTATGTCATCTCCCCTCGCAGCAGCCCAGTGACCCGTTACTCCCTGAGATCTCGATCGATGGTACGCACTACAGCAGGATCAAGATGTGGTGCGAGCAAAATGTCGCACACACCGAGAGTAATGTATCGTGATCCCAACACACCCAAGCCGCAACATCAAACAGTAGCACTATTAAAAACGCGCTAGGTAGCACTGGTCGCGCCTGAAGACTTGCTCGTCGTGCTTGTCTTTGTAGTACTCGACTTTACAGTGGTAGTAGTGCTCGCCTTCCCACTACTCGACCCACTGCTCGTCCCACTAGTCTTCGAACTCGAACTCGAGCTCCCCACCGTAGAACTCGACTTCGTACTCGTAGAAAGCGTACTACCCACACCAGCAACATGAGTCTTCCAATACGACACCAACGCCGCATCAGCATCAGCCTCATGAGCATACGCATCCAAATTTGCGAAGAAGTCTAATTTGTCATTGATTGCTGAGTCAGAAAAGGCACCTGTGCGGGCGGCGAGATCGGAGGCTGGGTAGGAGACTGCGCGGTAGCGGGGTTCCATGGGGTCGAGGAAGCGGGTTGTGTCGTTGTAGCCTAGGTCTGCTAGGACGGTGACGTTAAAGGCTGCCATCATCTCGTGATCCTGTTTTAAATGTGTCAGTCTGCTGGTCTGTTGTGACAGCTTGCTGGTCGCTTACCTCGTGTATCAGGTTGTGACAGTGGAACATATAAAGCCCTGTCGCAAATTCAGTATGACTGTATCACTCTGACTTTAGATAGCTGCGAAGACACGTACCATCCCATGGAGCATATCTCGCGATTACCTTGACAGTTTCTCCAGTGTCAAGCCATATGACATCTTTCAATGACACCGCTTCGTAGGGCAGGACTTGACCTCGGCCTCCAACCCGACTGGTGATTTGGAAGTCGACCTGCGTGGCATTAATTCAGCATCTTCCCCTGGAGGTTTCCAACGAAGAGACGGAAGCTTACAAGATGAATGTGGATAGGATGCGACCAGCCTCCGCCTCCGTTCTTGAGTTCCCACACTTCAATGGCTCCTCGCTCAGGCTTTGCCAACACACGAGCCTCGGGGCCATCAGACCAGACATGATCATTGATCTGCCACCTGCTGTTGCTATGCTGGAACTCGAAGCTTCGGTCGATGCCAGTCTTCGGGGTCGGGAAAGGCACTGTTCGCAAGACAGCAGGAAGTTCGTCCTTGGACACTATGCCTGTAGTGGCGGTACCCACTACGAATCCTGTCAAAATGTTAGCTTCGAGAGATCTGTCTCACCCAAGGAGATGACTCACGCATGACTTTGTCAGTACTGTTGTAATCAATATCAGCAGCGACTTGTCGATTATTCTTCAGCGTCACGTTTTGACCGCTGAAGCCAGTGAAGTCAAAAACGATCTCCCACCTCTCAGCAATGGAAATGTCAAGCTGAGTGGTTTTGACGGGACTCTGGGTCAAGCCCGCGTCGGATCCGACGACGGTCATCTGGGACCTCGTGCCGGGTGTCTTGTCGGGCTCAAAGTAAAGTTGATATGACCGACTGATACCAGTGTTCAATACACGAAACCGGTACTTTCGTGGTTCTACCTTCAAGAAGGGCCATGGTTGTCCATTCACGTGGAAGACGTCTCCCTAAGTTAAGTTATCAGTCACTGAAGATGGTTGGTCAATACGCCAGCGTGTACTCACATATACACTGGTCTCCTCGTTGTTCGCTTCAGGGTCCCAGAGGCTTCCGTCAGGATTGTATCGCTTGGCTGCCAGAGCTAGCGGTATGTCGAAGTCGCCTTGAGGCAGTCCTGGGATCTTCAGCTCATCGGGATCATGCAGGATGTAAAAGCCTGCTTGACCGTAGTATGCGTTTTCCTGTCGTTCGTGATGTCAGCTGCAGCCCGGCAAGAAAAGAAGAAGCATAGCCGTACGGCAGTGTGGTCGATTGCATGATCATGGTACCAAAGAGTCCTTGCATTCTGCCCGTTAGGATAGTAGTAGTCCTTGTACTGTCCCGGCTCAGTAGTATCTTCAGCCCAGCCGTCAAAGGGAGCACGAGCTATTGTTCGAATGTCAGCGATGAGCAGCATTAGCAGGGAGATTTTACCGACTGTAAGAACCATGAAGATGGACTGAGTTTGCACGATCGCCATTGTTGATGAAACGCACAACCGCCTCACGACCTCTCGTCATGTGGAACGTTGGACCTGGGTTTTGACCATCGTAGCCGACGAGTCTAGTCTTGCCCAATTTGGGATAGACTTGGACTTCAAGAGGCTTAATCTCGACTTCGTAGTAGTCCATAGGCAATCCAGTGGCTGGGCTTGTGTGTGTCCTGCATAATCTTGTCAGCAATGACCATGAGGCGAGCTTGCACTGTGTTGACTTACTTCAGGGGCACCTTCACGATAGGAATGGGCAAAGCGACCTGGAAGATCTGATCGTACACAGGGCTCAGCCATGGAAAGTCCGCAACTGCAACCGTGGCGTAGAATGCCAGGAGAGTCAGGAGTCGGGAGGTCATATCGGCGATGAACTGGACCGAAGTATGTTTCTTGTTGGATGCTTGACGCTGAAAGAAGTCTAAGCATCAATTTGTTGCTCAGGTAAGGTCATACGCGAATAGAAGAGAGATGTGATTGATGCTTGATTAAGCGACGGCTGGATTACTTATACCTTCATCTCCCGGAGAATCTCTGTCGTTTGTCAATCTCATGCGTTCGCCGACTTGGCTTTGGCAGTCCGCTTCATCGAAATCCTGCCGTCTTCAAACACAACGGGTGATCACACCATGATGAGCCTAGATCGCAAGTGTGAGCGTCTCGTTCTCAGAAAGAGAATTACAGAGAAGAGTCCAGTGTACTGAACATTGATCGAGCCAATGGCTGAGCCGACATGTGCTTTCGTAGAGAGCTTACTTCGGTGGCTTCGTCTCTATTGCTTCAGTCTCTGCGCCTCCGACACCTGACACCGCCCTCATAGCATCCTCCTCAACTAGGGGGTGGGTCTAGAGCGCACGAAAGTGGCTCTCCAAAAAGGAAGTCAGCTCGCGATTACTGATTCCTTGGGCTCGGCATGTTCATCGACCCGGATGTGCGCTATGAAGTTCTGCTACATCTAGAGAGAATGAGGCGTCCAGGACAGCAATATTGACTGCACTCCTCGGGGCTACTCGATACATGAAGGTTAGTCACAAGACTCAGGTCGAAGCCAGATGTGCCACTGTGGACTAGTCTTCGAGGACTGTGCTCGGGACCGTGGGTCAGAGCTGACAAGACAGATCCTGACCAGATCCTGAAGCTTGATATTGATTCTTGTATTTCTCCTCTGAAACAAGCTTGTCAGCCAAATATGTGCCGCCAAGAATCTTGGTTTCCGTACCGTCAAGAAGGATTCCGCTACTGTCACATGTATTTGAAGACGCAGATGGTCCCACGTGGGGGTTGGTTTCTGACATACACCCTTACGCTTGGCCCAGAGCTGATCCACTTCGAGACGTATCTTTCTCCAGCTTCACGTCTGTCCATTTCAGGCTAACGCATCACCTTGCATGGTTTTTAATCACGATAGACCGAGCTATTCGTCTTCTTACCCTTGACACCTCTTGCGAACGTCCATTCTCGCGCATGAAGTATCGTGACCAATTGCTGCAGTAGCTGGCAAAGCTGAGTAAACAAGATCCATGGGTCATTGATTTTACATCGGAGGCATTGGCCGTCCAGTCGAGATCGCGCCAAGGTAAGTCGGCACTGTGCCACAGAGACATCTATGTCCCGTTAGCAGTCAATTATCAGTTTTCCAGTAAGGACCACGGCGATCTGGCGGGGGCAGCCCTGTGAAGGAAGGCTCATTCGGGTTTAACGTGTGTGAAGGCGAATTAGTACGCGTGGCAGCTCTGGGCATCGACGACATGTGTTGATATATGAGTCAACCTCGAGCAGCAGTGCTCTAGACCTTCTATCACTACTCAACAGCTTCTCTGTTTACAGGTGTTTTGTCAGTACACTCCGCGAGATATTCAAGATGAGAATCAGCAAGATCGGGGCTGCGGTCGCCAGCTACTGGTAAGTCGCTAGCCTTCGGAATCTTTGACGATGAAAACTAATAATCACTAGTGTGCTCACAAGTGCCCTACCTCACGATGGCGATGATGACAAGAAGTCCACGACCACGACCGAACTCGAGGACCACCACACCAAGACGGAGAGACCTGAGTCATCGTCAACTGTCACAGGTGGCTTCCTAAGCACAACCACTTTCACTACCACGCTTAACGGCAGCCATCATGGGTTCAACTCTAGCATGCTCCATAACGCCACTCATACCTTGACGAGCATTTGCAACAACACTACAACCACGCTTGTAGAGGTTGTTACGACAAAGACCGATGCGTAGCGCCAGACTCTGGGGGGCCCCAGCTACGAGCTGATCTGGAGGCGTAGTGGTCCACTGCGAAAGCATGAAGGACGGCAGAACTTTCGCCTGTGTTTTGGAGTTGTCGTCTGCTTTTTTTCTGTCGTTATCGTGTATTTTCATTCTTGCCAAATCGGAGTTTTTACATGTCTGAATTCGATTAACGTCACTGCGTGACGTTCCCAAGTTTTGGTCGTGCCCTAGAGCTAAGTTGGTCGCGCGTGGGGTTGTGGACGCTCCTTGGGCAAGCCCCAGATTCAGAACAAGTCCGCAAAGATTCTGTCGAGCATGGTTGCCAGAGATCCACGTGTCAAGATGTGACCAGGAAACCTCGAACGTCTCTGTAGCGATTATGCAGCCACCAGACTTGAAAAATAGGCGTCGATGGAAGATGTTCCTGGTTCGAGCGAATGCGTTGTACCAGGGCGTGACCGAAAGCGGCTGGCAGCGGGTCAATTGTAGCAAAGCTGCCTCTCAGAGCGACTGCATGTATACCGACATGAACGCGGCAGAGCGACACGGAGATCGCGAGGCGCAAGACACTGAGAAGCGCCGTTCGAGTATTGGCAAATGGCTGAGCAGACATGCAGACGCATGACCGAGACTTATCGACAGGGCAACCACGGTGCCGGAACAGGGTTTAGGGCTGCAGCAAGCCATACAGGTACATGACCAAAGTCTGTCAGCAAGGCGTCTGCTATGTCTGGCTGGGTCATGACGCTGCAGCGAAGTCTGGGATGAAAGCTTGCAGTTGCAAGCATTGCTGAGGAAGAGAGAGGTAAGCGCCAAGTCTCGGGCGTCTTGGCTGATGCTTACTAAGAGCCTCCGCTCTGGACTTGACAACACTCCAGGCTCGCAAGTGTATTACATCTCAACTGCGAGTCTGACAGAGACTTCGAACACCGATGACATGTTTCTCGTACCTCACAGAGAAACGATTCTGATCATCAGATGCATGCCAGTATCGCGGCAGGATCGAGCGCAAAATCAATAAAGTCAAAGATGTGACAAGGCTGCTCGTCGATAAGTGATGGACTAGCATATACCTGACCAACAACTCACGAGTCTTCACCTTCAACATCAGCAGGCTCAGACCATCGCTCACCACGCTGGCCGTAACTCTGGTATCATAAAACACCCCTTCGGCTTGAAGACCTCTTTGAAGCTAGACGACAATCAGGCCACTCAAGCAAGGTAAGCTATATATCTCGACCATCTCCAGACCACTCGAAGGCTTCATTCTACTTGGCCATCTTGAGCAAAGCAAGCCTTCGGACAATGCATACTCTGGTCGGTCCCCATGCATTTCTTCCCGCGCTCCCTCCCTAAATTTGCACTGACCTTCAGCACCAAGAAGCCCACCTTCGCGTTCGCGTGTCTCCTTGGAGCAGCTTCTGCAGTCGCCATAGCAGCACCTGGCCTCGAAAGACGATCTGGCAAGCCAACTGGAGGACCAGCGAAGGCGAATGTCATCATCTATGCCGGGCCAGCCACCTGTGCTGACCCCAACACAGTATGTCAATCCACTTCCCATCTCAAGGTCTCATGCTTAACACCTTCCAGCCTCCACCCACTGATGGCAGTGCTGGTATCGCCAAAACTTACTTGAGCGTGACTGAAGACATATGTACCATCATCAACCCAGTTCTTGGTCTCACCGGAGCTGTCACTGCAGTTCTGACTCAGGGTCCAAAGACTGGCACTGCAGGTTGCTGTAAGATTCACATTCACTCTTGCTTCCAAAGACGGAAAGCTGATGTGAAGCAGATATCGAGATGTTTAAGGAGTCTGGATGCGGATTGACGCTTAGCAATCAATTCCATGGGTGGCCGTTTGATGGTATTGGAGTCGGGAATCACATGGGCTGTGCAAATGCTGTTGGCGGATTTAGCTATGGAGCGGTGACTCTGCTCTGTGTTTAGGATGTGTGAATCCAAGTACGTCAATGTGTCAGAAATCTTCACAACTTTTGACAAGGACGATGCGCTCCTGTGCATCACGTAAAATGAATACACAGGTTCTCACAAAAGGGGCATGCGAGATGTAGAGAGCCGAATTCAGACGAAAAGCTTCCCAGACTGGAAATCATCAACGCACACATACTGCCAACACATCACCACAAGCTCGCAAAAGACGTTCAAAATGAATTCCCAATCTTCGCAAGACATTACAAATATCCTCATTGCCGGATTTGCAGTCTTGGTACTGCGAAAGAAGATCATTGTGACACGAGTGCGGCACGATCAGGGTGCTGCTCACAGCGTACTACATGACCGCAAAGGCATTGCGGGGAAGCTTGAGTGCCAAGGCCAGCCTCTCGGTCGCGTCTCGTCCGCCATTCAAGTCGATCACCCTCACGCCAACTCAGTTCATTGTCCGGCGGCAGCCACTGCGATGATGGGCTCACGCGCGCTCACATCCAACATCAAGGCCATGTTGAGTTTCCTCATTCTACACTGCAACCGAGACTATTCCACCCGTCAGCCGAAGAAACAAACCGTGTTCCGAGAGACGATGTGGTTGCGACGCGACTTCCTTGACTGAGACAGGCGCACAACAAGCGACTGGCCATAAATCCTAGGAAGGACCTGGAAAGACGAAGTAGGTACGCGAGACAATATACAAGCGTTGTCTCCAAGACGCAGGAGCGAGGCAGAGTGAGTCCAATTGATTGCTGTGTTGACGAGACAGGAATGTAGCGCAGGCACGCATACCGCTCGCCAGGAATGCGCCCTCATCTCCCGCCCTCTACAAGCTCCCCATTGTTGCGCCCTCAACTGTCGCATCTTTTTCCCTATTCCTTCCGCATCCAATACTGGCCTCTGCCCATCAAGACTGTCGCAGACACGTCGCACCTGTCTCGTCGCATACCAGGGATTCCGCAAGACTTGCATCATGCCTCCCAAACGCAAAGGCGTAGTGAGCTACTCTGATTACGCCTCGGGCTCTGAGATCGAGACAAAACCCGCAAAGCAGACGAAGAAATCACCCACCAAGAAGCTGACGTTTGAAGAGAAGGGTTATGGCAAAGGAAAGGCCATCTCTGACAGCGAAACTTCTGGTCCGGAAAAGAAGAAGGCCAAACTCCCTACAAGTCGCCGCGGAGGGGACCCTTCTCCAACACGCCGCAGCACTCGCGCCACCTCGAAAGCTCGCCAGCCTCCTCCACCCGCCAAAGCTCCACCACTGCCAACTCCTCCCACCACCATGAGCGGCTCCAGAAGCCAGTCTACAAGCCGCAGAGGGCGCCATCCATCACCCTCAGCCATGGACACTTCCAAGCTCCCCAAACGTACTCGCACCGTCTCTCCTCGCAAGCGCCTCATCGAAGACTCCCCACCGCCCGAAGACAAGATGGACCCGTTCCCTAAGAGGCGCCCTCCGATGACCGTCACCGACAAGCCCGCCGTTCGCAACTGCTACGGCGAAAAGGTGCCTCCACCCGTCGACACTCAACAAAAGATGCGCCAAGCACTCAACTTCCTGTCGGACGAAGGCGTCGAGAACTGTCAAGACTTTGAGCAAAAGCTGGCCGCTCTCGAGGAGTGGCTCCGCAAGAACCATCCCGCCATGGACGGCATCATTCCAGAAGGCGAGGAAGATGTCGAGAGGCTCTGCCGCAGAGTCGAGTACATGATCTGGGTGCACAAGCGGCGCATCGAAGAAGGCGCCGACCAGTGGTTCTCGCGCGACCAGTTCCCGCATTCAAAGACCTTCTACACGCCCATCAGACCTGGCAAGAACGACGGCTGGCGCCTCAACCCGGATGGCTCCATGATCAACAGGCCAGAGCACGCCAAGCTGCAAGTCATGGTGCAACAGGACAGGGAACGTGCAGCAAAGCAACGCGCCGAACAAGCTGCCAAAGATGCCGCCGCCACTGCCGCTGCTGCACTGGCGCCAAAAGCTACTTCCGCTTCCAGGGCGCCTGCTAAACAGCCCGTTCGATCCAGGTCTCCCGCCAAGCAGACTGCCGCTTCTAGTGAAGACTCTGCTGCTGCTGCTCCCGATGCGCCCACTCGTGCAAAGTTTGGATTGCCTTATCCCGAATTCTGGCACCGCAAGGAAGCCGCTCGCTTCCCCTATGGCGAGACTCCCTACATGGAACGTGTCTACAGCAATCAAATCGACGCCGACCTTGCTCGTGGTAAGTCTCGTGCGACTGTCCTCACGTCATGAGACAATTGCTGACCCTTTCACACAGGCAGAGAATCAAGAGAAGCTATCCAAGCTGGCTCTCTCTACCCGATCAAGAAGATGTACAACAACTTTCTCGGTATGTTGCCCTTGTCTGGAGGAAAGAACAAGGCTGGTCCACCCTACGATCCTTACAAGCTGCCTGACGTCTCGGACGATTTCCTCGATGAACAAGAGCAGAAGCACGGTTTCCTCGGTTGGTATGACAAGGGCACGGGCGACAAGAGAACAGCTGCAGATGCTGCACTGCAAGCACCAAAGTCACCTGCCAAACGGACCAGATCTGGTAGGAACGCTACATGAGAGGGCCGTTTTTGACTTTCAAACAGCGTGTGCATTTGGGCTGCATTACTTTCTCGTTCCTGCATCTATCATGATTTCGTAGTCTGTTTCCAGTCTACTATACCCTTTAATTTACTCGCGTTGTTTTTTGTCTGTTTCGTTCACTCATTTGTTCGCGCCAAGTGAAATGCCTGTCATCCCAGATCCACCCGGCTCTTCTTCGAAGCACACTAAATTCTTCACACAACTCTACAATATCTGACTGCCAGAGACAGATGATAGACGCCGACAAGATGATGTCTATATCGTAGTCTACGCGGGCTCTAAATCACGCCCAGCCTGGCAGAACGAGGTCCCACTCCCGCAACAAAGCGAATGTGTTTTGAGACAGCTACCAAAGAGACCTTTTCACTCAACTCAACGTACTTCACAAAAGATGCAGGTGAATGATGAGACCTTACTGCACATGCCACATCCGGCCATGGTTGTCGTATGTATACCTCCAAGCTTCACTTCTGCTCCCATTGTCGCACTTCCCAATGCGGCGTTTGTCACTCTTTGTCAACAATCAACAATGAAGTCCATCACCACGATAACCATGATCAATTTGTCGCGCCGCCTTTCCAGCAAGCAAACATCAAACAACCTCACCAGCAAATCATGTCAGAGAGCGAATCAAACTCTCCCACCTTTGTGGATCCTCAAGCACCTTTGCGCCAGGAAATCCAACGACTCAAGGAAAAACTGGAAAAGACAGAGAACAATTTTGAATACTACGAAGAGTCCAATCACAAGTTTGAAACCGAGATTGAAAAGCAAAAGATTCAAATCGAGCGAAAAGATGCGCAAATCACCAATCTCAAGGAACACATCGCCGCCAACGAAAAGGAACATGATGAAACACACAAGGAATACCAGGCCATGAGACGTAGAAGTTCTGTCCTGGAAACTACAGTCAAGCATGCCGAGAGAGAACTCAAGACTGTGGCCGATCTGGAATTGGTTATCGAAGACCGCGAGGAAGAAGCCCGCCATGCTACTGCCGAACTTGCCAAAGCAAGGACCGAGCGCGACGACAAAGCCACCGAAGTCAAGGGCCTCGAAGGAGATATCGAGGCATTGCAAGAGGTGCTAGCCACTCAGGCGGTGAATATCGATGCTCTTCATGTCAAGCTCAGTATCTACGAACGTCACCTTCCCGTCAGCAGCGACCTTGAGTCTGATGCCTTGGACGATGTTCTATACGACTTTATGACAAAGTACTCTGTGCTTACAGAACACATCCCCTCCAGCGCTAACAAGAAGAATAATCGCAACTCTACTGGCTTCAATCTCGCTGATGAGTTTGACGCTCTCAGCAGTGATGGAGAGTTTGATTCGAATGACGGCTACGCATCTGACGGCCGCAGTGCTCGTAGCGATGAGTCTGACAGAGCTCCCCAGAGTATCGCCCAAGTTTTGAGTCACTCTGCTGTCCAGTCTATTGGTACTCATCCTTCCATCGGCCAACCTGTTCAGACTACTTCGACTGCTACTCAAACTTCGCCTGTCAACAAGCCACTTCCTCAACCGGTCAGCATTGCGACTCAGACCGACCCTATCCGATCTCCGAGGAAGACTTCAGCACCAACGAATTCCAACACCGAGACCCAGACAAGTCCCATCGCTGCCTTGATTCAAAAGTTCACACCGAAGATGAACAGTTCCGGTGTGCAGACAAGTCCTGCCACTTCTTCTCCTAGCAAGTCTGTTTCAGAGATGGTCAGCAATGGTGTCCAGATGGCTACAAATGAGTTGTCAACCAAGAAGACCGAACCTGAGACCGTAAGCGCTGGTGTTCAGACGAGTCCACTTGTTGAGACTTCGAAGAAGGCTTTGCAGATCCTGAATACTAGGGCCAGGATGTATTCTAGTGTCTCTACCAGAGGGACAACTTCTAAGGCTGCAAAGGGAGAAACCACGAAGTCGACTGCTACGACGAGTCCGGCTCCGAAGAATGCAGCTTCAGGCAGTGGGGATGGGGCTGACACTAGGCTGGCTACATCCACGAAGCCAGCTGCTTTCACGACAAGTGCGTTGTCTCCAGCCGAGTCTCCACCGTCGGATGAGATGATTACCAATGGAGAACTTGCACTCGAGGACTTCCTGCGTTCGCAGCTGGATGAACCGGCCTCTCAGGCTAGCGACCGCAACGACAAGGGGAAGTCTCCCCAGGAGCAAGATATGGACAAACCTCCCACCCCGCCTGCCTCCGCCCCTCCACCTGCACCTTCTGTCGCAACCCTCCCCAAAACACTCTTCTTCCCCCTCCACGCCCTCAGCAAAGAAGCCCAAACGCACTGGGAACTACTAGCCCTGTGTACCCTGACCTCCTTCCTCGCCGCCTTCCTAGGCTTCTCAGCAGCAAACTTTGCAACTGAACATCCTTGGGCACAAGTTAATGGATATGCACCGCAGAGTAAGGTTTTCTTTGTTGGAAGCAGAGTCCTGGGGTTGTGTGGAAGGGTTGTAGTGGGGATTTTAGCTTGGGTGTGGAACTTGGTTTTTGGGGGTTGGGAGCTAGGAGAGGGAGGGAGGAGGGAGGCTGAGATTGGGTGAGAGGGTAGGATTGAAATGGGTGAGATGGAATGAGGTGAGATGGAAGAGGTGGATGTGGGTGTAGTGGTGTTCTTGTATCTAAGGTTTTTTGACTTCTAGATGGTATTCAGTTTCCTTTGTGTGTGTATTCTTTGCCTCATTTCGTTTTCTTTGTCCACGTCCAAGGGGAAGCAGACTTTGTCATTACATACACAATGTCTCTTGGAACATATCTACACCCAGGCGCAAAGACTAGCTGGAAATGTGCAAAAAGGCAACGCCACGAGGAAGAATTGAACCCTAGCTTCCCACTTGGTGAGTAACTTTACAGCCCTCTGGATTGATTACGCCTAGCTCCGCAAAAATTCGACAACTATTACGCTGGTATTTGTGCCTTACGGTGATGGTAAGGTTACAAGAACAATGCTCAGCAATCAGTAGGCACGCTCTGATAGAGCAAAAAAAGAGCTATACGGGGACGTTATCAGTTAGAAGATGGGGAAGACCCCCGTTCCGTTTCGTTCCATGAACTCGAGACTGGCTGACCTCGCGGCCATGGAACCGATCCGTCATCATTTTCATGTTTACTTGGATTCTCTTTTTCAAGTATATATACGTTTAAAAAAAAGAAACAAGGAATACTTGCTTTGCCTCGTGGAAAAGGCTGTCACTTTGATTCTGGCCAATTGCTTATACGCGCAAAGTTCTCCAAGACACCAGCAGAATTCTGAACGGAAGTGCTATATCCAAGAAAACTTTGATTCTGAGGTCTACAAGGCACGCAGGTTTCCAAAGCGTCTTAACATATCTCCCTGCCTTTCCTTTCCATTTCCTAAATCAGCTCTGCAGAAACAAACCTCAAGACCCCAATACAGTCCCTTCTTCTTTCTTCTTTCCTCTTTTGCCTATTAACTACTTCCATACCCCTCAATCATCCTCCTCCTCCTCCTCTTCTGACACAAAAATATTATCCCACACCCACTCCTTGCAATCCTGATATATTGCATCAAACTTCCAAAAAGGATTCCTCTCTTCCTCTTTCTTTTCATCTTCCCAAACCAGGATTCGCTTCTCTGGTTCGTTTGCTATATTCTCAAGACGGAGACGTAAAGACGAGAGGGAAGTTGAGATGGCGAGGCAGATGCGGTAGAGGATGTACAGGGGGAGGAGAAGAATTATGGTTACGATGACATGGGTTAGGAGGGAGTGGAGGGTTGGGAGCACGGAGAGCAGCGTCTGGAAGGTGGTTTCGAGACGGGGGTGGGTGAGCTTGACTCCATCAGTAACTTCGCCTTCTATCTTCTTCTTGGGTGACTTACGAGTAGATCGTACCACAACACTTGAATTGTGTCCGCTCCTGCGTTGTATTTGAGATTGAGATTATGAGATGAGGAGGGATAGATGGCTTCCCAGAGGGAGAGAAGGTGGTTGTGAAGGTAGTAGAGAACGAGGACGTGAGGGCTGTATCTTGGGAAGCCGCGGAGGGGACGGTGGTGAATTGGAACGACCATGTCTTGTATCGTGTGAAGTCCACAGCAATCTCTGTCGTGGGTACGTCGGCGATGTAAGATGCGATTTGGTGGTAGAGGATACAGGTTCGATGCGCAAGGCGCGATGTGCTTACAAGGGACAAAGGATGCACGAGGCACTGCCGGATCTGGGGGATTGTGCAGTGCAAAAGCATGGAATTCAAAACAAAGAATGTTCGCTCGACAGAGGTGCTGATGCTCTTTGTTCCACTTTCGACCTTGTTGCAAGACGTGATTGGTTCTTTCGAAAATCCTGGCTCAGACCTAACGGACAAAATCGCATAGATATATCTATCACACGCAGCCCTTCTGTATGGTGTGTAGAATAGATTTTGACCTTCGCACAAATCCCGTAAGAGCATGATGCATCAACATCGATGTCTGAGTCCATGTCGGTGGCATGGATTGAGCTTCCGCATCCGGGAGATTCTTTGTTTCTTCTTGCGGATGCCTCCCCAAACTTGCAAACTTCCATCTGCCATTGTCTTTACCTGCTCTCGAAGCAATCAATCAACACCGAACCTCGCCTTGGGTTTCTGCTCAATAGGCCGTACACAGTCGCTGGCCTTATAGTCCGTCTTACGCCCCTCTACTTCAGCTTCCTAACATTCCAATCGATTTACCGAGCCGCATCTCCCAGCTTACCACACAACAAAAGTCAAAGCACCGATTATGGCGCTCTCACGCTGCAGGAGTTGATCGTGAGTCCAGTCCCTTTCTGGACTCTAACAAATATGTAGTAACGTTACATGCAGGTTACGGTGCAAAAAGACTTCCCACGCGCTTGGTATTCCCTGCAAACTGCTGTGCAAGCTGGTGCTTCTGCATTATTAGGTGTAGGATTCAATTATAGCGTCGATGTTGCGAAGTTTACGGGGGTGTATTTTGTGTATGCTGTGATTTGCTCTGTGGTCGTTCCTGTGGTGTTAATTTCCTGGATTGTCCGTCTGCCTTCGCGCATGGTCAAGGTTCTGGGAGATGTGATTGGGACCTGAACAGAGTGTGTGACGACGTCTCTCCCTAGACACTACTGCTATTTATGAAAAGTATTGTGCCTTTCTACAGCTAGAAGGGGCTAAGAGGCTGCAGCTAAAATAGCGGGTTCTTTCAGGTGCAAAGGTGCTTCCCCTTCCAGTTGCAAAGGTACTCCCCTAAGAGTATATCAAACCCGAGACATACGCATCTCCGACTCTCAATAAGAGTAGACTCCTATAAGCTGCTGTACGACCGTAAAGATACCCACAATAACGAGCGAAGGTCGAGCGACGACACTTGAGATTTCTCCGTCATCGACCCGGTTACGCTCTCGATCTCCGTACCGGGAAGTAGAAAAGAACGGCACGCAAACACGCTTCTTAGGCTTGGACATGGCTCTGGCCAATAGGCCAGAACTCCTGCTCCTAGTTGAAGAAAGGAAAGCAATGGACAAAGAAAGTTTCTTAGTAGTGTTTGGGAAACCAAACGACGATTGAAATAGCACGGTTCATAAGTCTCTTATCGTTGAATGCTGGCGAATGGAGAGTTGTGAATACGGTCATCGGTGCAGTCAATGGAGTAACTAGATGGGCATGGGGTCTGACTGACATGCTAGAAGAGTGGCCTAAAATGAAGAATAGGAGTCAGAGGAAGAAGCCACAATCAAGATGAGCTGGTTTGAATCCCCGGCATATATTTTCTCCATGATTTCCGAGGTAAGAAATGGGACGTATCATGCTTTTCCGATCCGTGCGTTTGTACGGGCGAGACTGCAAGATCAGCTCGCACGCTTGGCTCCCATAGCGGCGATTCAGTGAACAAACAACACTGCTCGCTCCAGGCTATTATCGACTCTTCATGAGACTATCACGAAAGTGAACTAGAGTTCGTTGCTCAGGTTCAGACGTAGAGACGGAGGTAACGGTTGCCAAAACACTCATCGTAGACTTGACTGACGACTCCCGCGGCTTTCGACATTAGATATCGATTGAACTTAGATAGTTTCTCCAACCTTTGCCTCTCGAGAATGGACTATTCGATACTCAAACACAAACACAAGAACAGTACAAACGGTACCAGACCGAAACCACTTAACCAAAACTCTTCCTCCTCGTCTTCTTCTGCACATGCTCATCTGCGATGTCAAATATGAAGCCGGCAATGGCGCCGATGCTGCCTTCTACTGCTCTTCTTAGTGATTCCCTTGACGATGTTCGCGTGGCTGTGGGTCTTGCTTCGGTAGTGGCGAGTGGTGAAGTAGGAACTTCGCTTCTTGAGTGTCTTCTCTGTGCTCTGGAGACCAAGTTCGCAAGATCAGCGAGTGCAGGCGTGGCAGTTGACGAGTGAGAAGCTTCTTCGACTTCGACACCATCGATGGTCTCGGCAACGACTTGTTGTTGCTCTGCGGTGAGGATGTCTCTGAAATGTGTCTTTGCTGTACTCAAATCCACGTCTTCGAAGTCAACGTCTTCTGATATGGTCCTCTTGGTGTTTGGCGTGCTGGAAACGCGATGAAGGACAGGAAAGGTAGCTTGTAGAGGTGTCTCAAGACCAAACTGTTTGCCCCAGCGACAATCAGAAGGGTAATCGCAGCGATTCCAGCAATCCTTCACTGGTCGTGTCGGAATAACAGGCTTACCCACTCGCCACGCAGACGTGCGTCTAGAAGCCTGCGTAGTAATCTCCTCCAAAGCCTCATCTCCAGACTCCTCGTCATCAAAAACACTGTCACAGCTTTTAGCAAGCTGCCTCTGCTGCTCTGTCAAAGCGATAAGGCCTCTCTTCCAGACACCCCAGTCTTTCCACCCTGCGTAGTCAAATTCTGATGCACAAGCTTTATGGCGACGAAGTCTTTTGATGTTGTCTTTGCGTGATTTGACCATCGAGGTGCCGGCGCAGAAGTAGTGGCCGTCGTCCAGACAGCGGCGGGTGACGCCGAGGTTGTAGTGGCGGCCGCAGAGGTGGCAGGACCAGAGCCATTGTTGAGGTTGGCGAGAGGGAGGCGGGAGATGCTTGATCAGATCTACATCTGCTGTTGCCGAGAATGTGCGTTTGAGTTGTTGAGGGTGAGGGGTGATGGGAATCAAAGGTGTGAAGGGTGATTGAGGGAGTGCTAGCCGCGAAGAGCGGAAAGGCATTGCTGTTGCGTTGAGTCTTGCAGGCATCTTTGTGTGTGAATGTGTGCGAAGACCTGCTTCGATGGTTGTTCTTGTGATGTATATGTGCTCAATGTCACCCGGACAGAGAAGTGTGGTAGGAGCACAAGGTATTGAAGCGTCAACGAATCGAAGAGGCAAAGCAATAGGGACTTCACGACGTGTGCCAGGGCAGAGACATACTTAAACGTCTGCCTCCTCACAATGAACGTCGCATATTTGACTCGAGCTGAGGCAGAATTCGACAATTACTGTCAATGCATCTTCGGATGCCTATCGAAACATGGTGTTCGAGATCACCTTGCTAGTCTTCTTTGTGCATCATGTCATGATGTCTGAAATGTCTTTGTCGTGGATACGCTTCGCCTACTGAACGCACGTGGAGTCTTTGTGCTAAATTTGTAATGTTCGAGGCGATTTGCAAGTGGCTTGTTCATGTCTTTGTTCCAAGATCAATTTCTCCTTGTTCGAACCCGTGGCATCCTCATTGCACGTGGAGAACGGTCATACATGATTTCAAATGATGTATTGGCGGCCACGCGATGTACACAAAGATGTGGATGTCATGGCAAATCATCCTTTGTCGTTAAGTCGGCAACACCGAAGGTTTCAAGATCTAGATGGAGTTGTGCTTCAGATACTCACGTCATGGTCATTGATCACAGAAGGGGCAGAAGAGGAATGAGACAAGAATTGAGAGAAGAAAGAATTGAATATTATTACCTGTTTTACACACACACGGACAGAGACGTGATTCCCATTACACCTTAGAAGCAAACGACCTACCGGGTCACAGTCTATAGGGCCGGCCTGTGATGCAAGCAATTTTTGGGGATCGATGGTTTCCAGGACCTGCCTGTCAAACGATCAACGCTTGAGGGTTAGGAGGAGTGGGGACAGTTTACCTACGACGGACATTGTACTTAGATGGGGTAGTGCGCGTGACTTCGGGAGTGGCTTGACGGGTTTCAGCAAAGAGGTCGTCAGTCTCATCATCACTCTCGAAGAGAATGTCTTCATTTCTCAAGGTGACCTTGGGACAAACGGGCTTCTTCTTCTTGTTAAGCTTGGGTGAATTCATCTCATCATCACTGTCAGATTGAGGAGCACGAGCGACACGAGTCTTCTTGGAGACGCGAGTACGTCCAGCGCTAGCAGTGTTGGAGGGAGCATACTTGTAACCAGGGAAGGCCTTTTGATGGTTCTCAGAATCCAGGATTGAACACTTGTTGAAGTGCTCAACAACGTCTTCAGACTCGAGTCTCCAAGAAACCCCAAGAATACGAGAGACATCCCGATGACTATCACTAGCGGCGAACTGCTTAGTACGATCAGCATAGGCTGCGCGGTACATCATGAACCGATTGTATGGTCTAAGAACTTTACCGGCCTTCTTAGCTTCAGCGTGTCTAGTGGCGGTCGATCTTGAAGCGTGGGACATCATGTCTTTGACAGGAGCCGGGAAGTCTGAGGTCAAAACAGAAATTGGACCAGCCAGCTCAGGAGGAGGCTGCTCAGGTTGCTTTGGACGAGCAACTCTCTGTTTGGCAGTAGGGATTTCATCGACAGCCTCAGGGCTGACAGGAGTCGGATCAAGCATTGGCATCGGCATCATGGGCTGTTGAGCGTAGAACTGAGAAATAGGGACGAGCATAAAACCAGGAGGAGGCTGATAAATGTACGGACCAGGGTAGGGGTATTGTGGAGCGAAAAGTGGCATTGGCGGCATAGGCATAACACCGAATTGGTTCAAGTCTAGAGAGACAAAGCTGTTGAAGCTGGGCTTAGGGTTGTTGTAAGACCCGGTATTAGTGTTGAAGTCGAGAGGCTCAGATGAAGCAGTGATATCAAGATCAAGAGGGTTAACGAGGCAGCCCATGTGAGTGTCAGTGTTATCAGTGGGGCAGTCCACCGTTGGGATGTCAAAGTCAAGGTCCATGCCATTGAAGTCGTGATCAGGCATATCGGGGGGTGGAGAGAAGAAAGTCTGATCATCAGTGCTCGAGCCCTGCTCGGCATCAAAAGTCATCCAGTCTTCAAGCGCAAAGTTACCAGGCAGCTCAGACATCTTCTTGTGGGGAACTTGCGTCTTTTGAAGATGCGGGTGAGAGAATGTTGATCGGAAGATGATAAGCTGCTGTGGTGCGGAGAGAACCTTGGCAGGAGAGAAACAGAGAGTGTGTGTATGTAGTCATCATCCAGACAGACTAGGAACGCTATTTGTATTCCGTCGGACCAAGCATCAGGATTCGACCTCAGATTCGTTGACAAAGCCAAAAGACAATGGTCACCGTCAAGTTCAAAGACACGATCGGAGATGTGAAAGGCAGGTACAGAGCATTGTGTGTGTTGCCTTTGTTGTGTTTGACACTCTCAATCCCTGGCGCGCCATCGTCATTGTTATCGCCATTGTTGCTTGATATGCCGGAGTGTTGGCTGTGGACGAGATGAGAAGGTGGAACAAAATTATCTGGGTGTGAATGGGTTGTGCTCTAGGACAAGGCTTCATTGCTTGGTGCTGGTGCGTGCCGAGTAGCCAACATAGGAAAAGAGTTGCTTCGTGATGCATGCTCGTACGTGTTCGGTATCGATGTCCACGCGACACATCTCCTTGGCCTTTCTCCTACTTCTGAGGTAAGCCCGTGGTTATGATACTGCTCAGCGTCCAGACTGAAGACGTGGGCCGACCGTAAGGTGAACAGTGTAATAGGTGCCACCGGTCAGAGGACGCCGGATTCTCACAGTGGTACGAGTTCCCCTCATTCTGGTAAACAATTACCCCAGGCGTCGACATCTGGCAAGGTCGAGCTGCTGCTGTTCTCCTACCACGATGTGCACTTGCTGGTGGATATTCTCAACAGAAGGCCGCGTCAGCTTGTAGCTCAGGATAGTTGGGCAAACTTCATGTCGTGAAGCCGACACAGCTGAGGTGGAGAGGGGTAGCTAGAAGCCGTGCGAGCGACCTCACAGACAAACATAAAAAGTCGAGGGTCGCCACTTTACAATCCCTTCCTTCTTCCATCCCTCTACACACAACACACAATCAAACCAAACTTCCAAAACAGATCCGCGAAAATGTTCGGCTGGAGTAAGTTCTCTGCGACTTCATGGTCAAAACTTCGGGATCTAATACCATCCAGATGAATCTCAAGAGGCCTACGGTCAGGTGTGTGCCAACAAGCACAAGGGCAAGCTCTCCGACGAAGTCATTGCCGGCAGTGCTTCCTTCGCAGCCATGCACGAGCTCGAGAAGAAATTGCGTCACGATGGTCAACCCATGCAGCACAGGATGGCCAAGGAGCTTCTGGCCGGCATGTGTGGAGCTGAGATTGACAAGCTCGTGGAGACCAAAGGCCTTGACTACATGGACACTCAAAAGGCCAAGCGACAGGCCAAGCAGAATGCTGAGCATCTCTACGATGAGCAGGTTCGTGATTCAGTAGCTTACACCGCAGCGCAAGCTGACTTTGGATCCAGTACGGCCAGTACGACAAATATGAGCCTCGTGAGCAGACTCCATGCAAGACACTCATGAACCAATTTGGTGGTTACGAGTGTTGAATAAGTCAAGACAACTCTTTGTGAAGCACATGAAGTGATGCTCGCAAATGGAAATTCATGACGAGGATCTCGAGGATCAGGTGTAGCAATTAGGCAGAACAAATGAAACCAATCACTCCTTTCATTGTTCATCTCGGCCGAGCTTGTGAGATATACGTGCGCAAGGTAAGTCGAACGGTGACGCAATGAGTCCGATCAAGGTGGCAGAGTAGATCTTCAACGCGTATATGGAGCTACATGCCCGTGGTGATTTCTCTCATGTCAAAGTTTGCAGAGTGGTTGCTCGGATGCGATATAGGTTCGCCCTGACATCTGTTTGAACGTCTCACATATGGTCGATCTGGGGTCGCGGACGTGCTTGAAAATAGATTATGATGGGTCTACTTAAAAGCTGTGAGTGCCGCGGCGATGCCTTGATGCGAGCGCGTTTCTCGGCGGCGGATGCTCGAGTGTACCTCTTGGTGGGTGCCTCTGACTGAACGTGCTGCGAGCGATGTTTCGCGTTCAGTGCCTGCTTGAAGCTCTTGAGCAAACAGCGCCGCCTTCATGATTGAGGGCTCAGGTACTGGCTCGTATTGAAGAGCTCAGCCATCGTCACAGCTGCTGATTGGTCGCGAGTGTGCAAGTGTTGCAGGTGGATACACGCTTCTGACGCGTATAGCTGTGGTGTAGTCGTTCGTGCAATGTCGAGGGCAGATCATGCTGCCTGGAAAGTGTCGTTGAGGTAGTCGACAAACAAGTCCTTGATCCGATCCTTGCTCAAGTTATGAGTACGGTTCATGCTGATGAACTGCCTGCGCAGACGCTGTAGCTGCGGCAGACCAAGAGGATTGGCGGGTAGCTCAATGACATTCTCAACACCAGCGACCGAGATGTCACCACCGCTCTCTCCAGGGTGGTCTTTTTGCCAGGATGAGATCTGTGCGACGATATCCGACGTCGTCTTGTCCAACTCGTACAGATAGTTCTGCTCGGTGACAGGAGCCAAGATTGTAGCCGAGTTTGGTTTGACAGCCTTTGCCTTGCCGCCGACCAGTGTCTCCCATAGCTCTTCTAGCGGCGGCGTCTCATCGTCGTACGGTACAGTGAAGAGGGGTGAATCCCAACGAGTCATGCCGTTGGGCTCTTCATAGCGAAACACCAGATTCTCAAACAGTTCAGTTTGGTAACCACCAGTACCGGCTTCCAGAGCTTTTGCGTTCATCTCACGACATTTCTCAACGGGCGTTCCAATGTGTACCTTTATGCTGTCAGCGCATGATGTCGCGTTCGGGGGAAAGGGGGGAGAGGGGTGGGGGTCCGACGTACCACACAGCTTGGGGTGCGCTGGGCCTTTGCTTCGCAGAACATCTGGTAGCGGAAGCCCTTGATGTAGTTCATGTGGTCGGCAATGACAATCGAGTTGGCCGTCAAGTCGCGCTTGATGGCTGATGACAGTGTCGCGCGCGCATCCTTTTCTGAGCGCGCAGCAGCATACACATCGCGATCAAGGCCGAGCTTCTGGTCGTTCAAATGGTGGATCTTGAGCTTGGAGATGCGCGCATCCTCTGACTCGGCGATCTTTTGCGCAAAGTACTCCTTCAGCTGCTCACTGCGGTGCGTCTTACCGCTTGATGGGAAACCAGATATGAGAATGAGCTGACCGACGGTAAGCGCATGTTTCTACGTGCCTCGTGTCTGCGCCATGGGTGACTTACTGGCATGACGGCGCTTGTTTTGTCTTGCTCTCAGAAATTATTCGAAATCGCGCCCGCGTCATCGAGAGTCCCCTCCGCAATCCGACTGTCACGTGATACTCCTAGGTCCATTGAATCACCCAAGGTTTTCCTCTGTAAAGGACGGGACAGCAGAGGATACACAAACATGCAAACTTTCGCACACGTTTATCACATTCAATCTAAGGAAAAAAGGTCTGATGCAAATAAATTCATATTCGTATCCGGCTTTGGTCTCATCCGTACCAGCAGATTTTACCATTGTTCTGGGATCCACTCCATCCACTTAGACACTTCATATCATTCATCTAATCGAGGATCAAAGTCTTGTGATCTCCCCTGACGTACGCCATCTTCTCTCCATGGGTCCTGCAAAACTCGACAACAGTGTCTTTTGGGAACTTACCATACAGACCAAGCTCGAACTTTTGCTTGATCTCATCTCTAACATTCTCAGCCTTCGTCTGCTCAACACGTCTAGCGAGAATTGCTTTGACAACTTTTGTCTCTTTCAATGAATCGCTATGAGCATTTTCCCTGTCGTAGTCGGCTATGATATCAGCGAGATGAGGCTGCACAAGCCTCGAGTCCAGATCAGCGACTTTGGAGGACACGGTACGGTAGTACTCAAAGGTCGTTCTGTGAATACCACCGATATGTCTCATGATTTCCATGATGGTGTAATCAGTGTGAGGGATGTGCCAGCGAACAGACAACCATCTAAAGACATGATCGGTGGATTTCTGGTAGCAGAACTCTGTTAGAGAAGAGCAGAGATCAATCCAAGCGATTTGCTCTTCGCTGTTGAGGGTACCGGCGTGAGAACGGAAACCAATGGTTGGCTTCTTCATGCAGTACTTGACGTATTCGGGGATCTTGTTGAGAAGTTCGCTGTCCCAGACACGAGAGACATCGAGGGCAGTGTGCAAGCTTGAGATCCGGTTGTTGTCGGTAAAGCCTGGAAGCTGTGACCTGGTGAGTTTGCTTTTGAGGAACATACGCAAGAAGTCTGGGATGTTGTAGTTTGGAGATTCTCCTATTACTTTCAGATGGGCCATGTTCACGCTGGACATCGGTTTACAAGACTCACCTGCTTCTTGCTGGATACTAGTCTGAGCGACGTCACCACGAACACCACCGCCAATTCTAGTGGTGATGTTGATGGCATCGAATTGTCTCTCAAAGGCTGTGAAGATGGCAAGAAGGCTTTTGGCGACATCCATATGAACTCCAGCTACATCGTTTCCATTGTAGACCTGGAAGTTAGTGAATTCGTTAGTGATAACACGGTAGTTTGGTCGTTGCCCAAGGAGAATCAGTGCTTCGTCAACAGCCTTCAGCTCTTTTGTCCAGTGGTGAGCTGCACGCTTGCCATGATGATCGTGGAAGACGAAGTTCGAGTGAGCAGAAGGGTCCTTAGGGCATTTAGTATCACCGTGAAATCTGAAGGCGCGAGAGATGACCTGTACCCCAACGACGAAGTACCTATCAGTAAGCTTGTCGAAATCTCCGTCGTGGAGATGAGCATCATCGTCAATGTCGACCTGCCAGTACTTGCGCACTGGATGGTTTAGGCTTCGGTCCAGAGAAGAAACAGGTAGACTGTACTGATGAGGCGTCTTACAAGTCTTGCAGTCCTGCCAGAAACGTACACCTTGCAAGGTATGTCTAACAATGTCCTTGGCTGTTCGCTCGATGTCGTTGTTGGTAACGTGGAACTGAGGGAAGACCAGCACAAAACTGATCTTGTATCCAAGACTTAGAGAATCCAGTTCTCTAGGTGGTAGGACGATAGTACCAGGCATGGCTACTTTCTTGATTTAGTAGATGTTTTCCAGATATGATGTGTCGTTTTCGCAATCTTACTTCTGGAAAGTCGGACGAAAGCTCCCGCTCTCTGCAGGCGACTTTATTCTTTTCGAGGTATGATCATTGCTGGGCATCAGTCAACAAAGGAAGCAAGACATGAACAATGTACACAAAGGACCAAGTGGCAGCGTGTATGGAGTCTTTGAGACGTACGGCTAAGACAACATACTGCAATTCAAAGAAACCCTCGCTGTAAAGGAACGAATGGTTCGTTGCTCAGACTTCCGGCCCTGGTAGATATACCTAGATAAATCTATCATCGCTCTCACGACGACTGCAACAATGCTCGAGACCAAAGACGATCTCAATCCAGCAGTGTAGATGCTGACACAACTCATCATTATCGCATCCGATTCATGCTCCAAGAATGTTAACTTGGTCGTCTTTAGGCCAGGCTACAGGCACTTTGCATTGCGACAAGTCCATTTCTCCCCTAGAGCTGTGAAGCTAATACTTCTGCCGAGAAGCTTTTCTGTCTCTATATCTGCTTCTGGCATCCCGTAGTTGGAAAGTGAGCGGTATAAAGAGTGGAAGGTGAGGGAATGGGATTTGTGACACACTGAAACCATCTGCCGAGGCGGTTTGTCTAAAATTCTACCATATGTACCTGGGACTCTTATGGAAGACTCGTGTCGAGACAAAGAGACAAAGGGTCGTGATAAAGATCAGATCGGTCACACAGAACAGCAACAAAGAAACGCTTCGCGAGGAATTCTTGGTCGATTCACAAATCGAGACTTCTTTGCCCCCCACGCTCAAGACTTGTTTCATGTGATAAGTGCCGGTGGAAAGTGTTGCGAAACCGTGCGCCCACTGCAGCCTATGCTTCCAATGATTCAACACTTAGGCGAATGTTGAAAGCAAGGTCAAACAACTAAGGATCGAGTAACGTGATAGATTACGTGTGATATACGGAAGAGCGAGAGAGATGTTGAGAGGACAAAAGATTGTATTATTAATCATTACAGGAGAACAAAAAACTTACCGGTCGTCATATCATAGTTGTACAGCTTACCGTTACATTTGTTATGGCCAAGGTCCAGCCTAGCATACTTTCTTACCTATTTATCAACGAGCCTACTCAAGAACACTAACCAGTAGTGTTAGGTGGGGCCCAGGCAGTAGGAGGTTCAACCATGGAGAAAGTGAGGATAGGGCGTTGACTACCTTCGATCTTGCAATGACGGAACCAAGCCTTGTAGAATTGAATCTGCTTGTCAGCATCATCAGGAAGAGTTGAGTTCAGTCTAGGAATGGTGATTCTAGTGTGGTGGTTGAGGTCAAGAGTGCGCATCATGTAGTACTCAATCAGAGCAGAGTAGCCACGACGAGGCAGACGGTTAGGAGAGTTGAAAGTCATCTCTTGAGCTTCACCAAGAGTAAGAGCACTTACATCGAAGTCGAGATGATCATTTTCGACGAGACGACGAATGTAAGGACGAGCGTTGCGGTAATAATCAGTAATTTCATGCTGGGGCATGGATGGAGGACGATCAGCTTTCGTTGCGAAACCGGTAGCGAGGAAGTGGATGACGGCACCTATAGCCCAAACGTCAGCTTTTGTGCCAGCGACAGGGGCCTCTGGGGGCTGCCATTTAGGAGTGCCGTCCATCGACTCATGGTCTTCAGTGGTTTCGGCTGCAATACCGAAGTCGATGATTTTGAGGGTGGGGAAGAGAGCCGGGTCTCCAGAATGAACGGGATCAACCATGATGTTCTCGGGCTTAATGTCGCGATGAGTTATACCATGTTCATGAAGATAACCGAAACCAGTCAGCATAGACGTGTAAGCGTGCCAGAGGAAGGCTTCAGGAACTTTGACGTTCATCTTGGTGAAAGAGATCTTGAGAGTGTTGAGATCACCGCCGGAGACGTAGGGGAGGATGATTCTGCTTGTAGGGCACTCACCAGGAGCGGAAGCAAAAGTGTTCCAAATCTGCAGAAAAGGGAGGATGTTATCATGAGAACCGAGCTTTTGGACACGGTCGAGAAGAACAAGTTCAGGGACAGTGTTGAGATCAGCGTTGGGAGGGAGTTTCAGCTTCTTGACGACAACAATCTTACCAGTAGCCTTGACTTTGGCGAGCTCAACAATACCTTGGCCACCACCACTGAGACTCTTATCATGCTGGTAGTAGCTGTTGAAGGTTTCATCGTAACATTGGCAGATGACGCCGTTGTGCTTGGGGCTAGACATGTCCTGCATGTCGTCCATCTTGTGGCTTGTGGGTTGATCGGATGAGGTGATGCTAACCTTGAGTTTGGGGCAGTTCAAACAGATTGGTTGGGTTCTGAGAAGAGACGAAGAAAATGAGGGTGCACGATGAGGGATAAGTAGCTTTGCAGGGAGGCAACTTAGCGCCATTCAGCAAGACAAGAGAACAATGCATTGCTTGTCCGGATGTTGGTGAGCCTTTGTTGCTTGAGCAGATTTGGCAGGCCGACAAAGCAGCCGCTTTGGTGTTCAAAGCAGAGAATTGGGCGTGACCAATGGCTACGGGTTGAGGGGCTACAGCGCGAGCACGCCAGTCAAAGCATGATCAATAGCATTGTGTCGACTCAATGAAATGCAACTCAAGCACAAAGGACTTCTGCATGGAGCAAGTTCCTCATGGCACAACAAAGCATGGTGAAGACGTGATGCTCGGTAAACCAGTCGAGAGAAAGCATGTGTCAATCGCACGCAAGTTTTGGGGCATAATCATGGTTCTTGAATTTTGTGATAGTAAGTTATCCGAACACAGATGGATTAGTGAGGACAGACAGAAGAAAAAAAGAAAAGGAAGAGTTAAGAAAAAGAACTTGGAAAAAATGGAAAGAAAGTAGAACGCCCTGACACATGTTGTCGGCGTATCGCCATGCAAAGCGTGACTTTCCACCTCATATTAGCACTAACAACTGCGACTCTCTCCTTAGAGCAGTACGACAAACCCGGCAGCAAAGACTGCTATGAGTGATGCAAAGACACCACCAACGCTGAAGCTTGAGGCAGCGCCGGTGAATGAGACCGGGCTAGTTGAAGCAGGTACAGTGCCGCTAGGCGATGCAGAAGTTGAGAGCTTGCATTGAGGTCCAGGGCAAGACATGGTGACAGTAGATGAACCGTTACCAGCAGCAGGAGTCGTAGCAGGGCCCTCAGGTCGATCAGCACCGCCAGTGGGGGCTTGGATCTGACCATCTGAGATCTGAGTGACGGGCTTGCCAGTTGGTGCTTGGATCTGGCCGTCGCTGATTTGGGTGACAACATTACCGGCAGATGGGCTGCCACTGCCTGGCTTGGGTGCATCTCCAGGAGTTCCAGATGTGCCAGGGCTGCCGGGGCTACCAGATCCTCCATCGCCGCCATTGCCTCCGTTTCCTCCATTTCCTCCGTTGCCACCGGGAGAAGAGTCACCTCCGTTTCCACCATTGCCTCCGTTTCCGCCATTGCCGCCGTTGCCTCCGGGGCTTGAAGATCCTCCGTTACCTCCATTGCCTCCGTTTCCACCATTTCCGCCGTTGCCTCCTGGGCTCGAAGAACCACCATCGCCTCCGTTGCCGCCGTTACCACCATTACCGCCATTACCTCCGGGAGCAGAGCCGGTAGGGTTGGCAGGTGCAGGTGCAGGAGTCGCCTCGCATTCGCAAGGTTGAGTCACGGTGTAGGTCTGAGGAGTGTCGGCACATTGGTGGCAGACGACTTCGGTAGTGGTGAAGCCTGGAGGGATGTAGCTTGGGCCCGGTGTCCAAGTTGGGGTAGGCTCACTGCAGGATTCCGTCACGGTGTAGGTGACTGGTACCATACCGTGAGATGTACCCGTCGTGCAGAGAGAAAGATAAGTTGTTGTCCAGATTGTGGTGAAAGGAGTGACTTGAGCGGCAGAGGATTTTGATGCCTCCTCGCACTTTGGGCAGTAGGTGAGTGTGACTCCGTTGGTAACAGTGACCATTGCTGGAGGAGCAGTAGTATCGCAATCATCGATCGTCAATGTGACGTAAACTGGTGATGCAGTCGAAGTGCTAGCCGCCGAAGTAATTGGGGCAGACGAAGACTGAGCAACGACGCCGGAAGCTGCAAACGCAGCTGCTGCTGCAAACTCGATCTTCATCTTGAGATATGATCGAGATCGATATTAAGGCTAGAGGTTATTACAAGGATGTATGGTATGAAGTGAATGACTGTGTGAATTGGTGATAACGATATCAGAACGAAAAGGCTAGAGAATCAAGCGAATGAGATTCTGGAGCGACTTATTGAAGGAGAGTAAGAGCCCGAACGAGTGAACTTCCTGAAGCAGCAGAAGACTTATACAGACCCTGCTAACGGCCATGTTTTGCTGGGGTGTTGATGTTGGAATGTGGGTTAATTGCTGCACATTCCTTGGCCTGGGCAACAAACACACGAAAGCGGATAGACGTGCAAGTCAGAGCAACGAGATAAGATTAAGACAGTGTACTAGATTATGGAATACGAATAGGTTTCATTTGATCAGGCTTTTGTGCTTGTTCGGGTGAGGTGGTTCTCATGATAGGCCCACGCGACAGTCTCGAAGTTGGAGGAGGTGCCTTTGACAAGAAAGTCCAGACTACATAACGCGTATACAGTATTGATATGCCGTACACAAATGCAATGCTTGAGCAGGTACAACAACGGCACTACTGTGTTTCCAGCGTGTCAATCCGACAATCTGTCTTCGCTTCAAGGCTACTGTTTGTAGTGCATCAACTATCGGCGCGTCAATCGTCTCACTCTTTCCTACCCGGGTAGTCCTTAGTATCCATACACAACGCTACCGTCTCCATCATATACCAGTTCTCACGACGTCGTTCTCTTCGGGCGCTACTCTCACTGTATGAGCATTATCTAAGATCACGTGCCAGCATTAATCATTGACGCTATATGACCTGAGGAATGCCTGACTCGAGGAATGCACCAGACCTTCCAGCCACTTTCTATATTTTGATGGAATGCTAGCCACACTCTGGTATTTCTCAGCCATCAGCCTTTTGACTCAGCGGACCGGCGTAGCAAACCCATCAAACACATGTGACCACTGGATCAGAAGAGGAAAACCAGACTATTGTAAATCTCTCATTCCATACAAACGACCAACCCCCCGGAATGCCTCTTACAATCAAGATGGCTGGTTTTCTCTACCAACAATAGCCTTCTTTGCATATATTACCTTGCCTTTTGTGTAGATGTCTGTTTTGTTCCTGCATAATCGTGCATTACAATCGTCCTGTTCAGTCACAATCTCCCTGTTCAGACCCAACCATTCTTGCAACCAACCTATCAATCCGAACATCTCAGCCACACTTTGCACAACTCTTGCACAGAGTTCGAAGTCCAGCCTATCAAGAACCATACTCAACTTTCATTGCACAACTCCAATCTCGCACTACAACATGGCGTTCCTTAGTCAGCACCACACTTACCCAATGCGTCGAACAAACAAAGAGCCCCAATGGACAACCGTCTATGACGATTTGTTCAATCAACACATCGATACTGATGGTTTCGAGTTCGGCACCTGCAACGCAGTCGCAGCAACAAGCAGTTCAGACGAAGCCAGCAACAGCGAAATCATCAACTCCATCGAAGCAAACTTCACCGACAGCGGGGACAGCAGCTCATCGGAAGCAGCGGCAAGACGTCTCTCCCATGACTTCTGGGCCAGAACATTGGCAGTGCTTGGAGAAAGCGCCTCAACTCTAGAAGACGAGCAAGACGGCTCGCGACAAAGAGAAAGCCAACAACAACAAATCCACGCTCTTTCGCCCGCTATTTCCTTCTACAACACAAAGAATCACCCTCATGCGGACTTTCTCAGTCTCGGTGGTTTCCCCAGTCCTCACATCTCGAATGTTCCATCATCACCATCAGCAGAAGCAGCGGCCAGGCGCCGTAAAGCAACAAGATATCAACAAGATCGTCGCATCACGAAAACTCCTGAGAGACCCGTCGGTATCAAGAAAGTGTACCGTTCGTCTAGCAAGTCGCCAAAAATGATGTCGCCATCGCGCTACAGTGCAGGTGCCCAAGACGCTTGGATCGGAAGTGTCTATCAAACACCAAACAGAATGACGAGTATGAATTTGCCTGTCAGGAGTATGCCTTTGACTCCTCCATCGAGTGGAAGAAGTAAGCCATCGACACTTGGACTCGGCTTCCAAGGACTTGGGGATCTCGACGCTTCTTCTTTCCAACCATTCACAAATTATGATGAGCAAACATCTCCCTTCTCCCAAACCTTCAACCAAGAAAGCCTTCCCAGACAACTCTACAGTCCTGAAGCTTCACCTCTTACAAGCCCCAGCGTTGAACGCGGGGCCATGTTTGCTGAAGAGCCAACAATCTTCCGCGATGTCTACTACAAGCAGCCAATTGCCACAGCTGCCACAGTAGGCTCGTACAATGAATCCGCCTGGAGCGCAAACTCCTTTGGTGTAGAGGACATTTACGAGCCCTCACCAACATTCAGCCCTTGGATGCCGAGTGAAAAGAAAGAAGCAGAATACCAAGCTTCTCTCACCCACGACTATCAAGTCCACAACAGCCTGCTCCAGGCGACTTATAATGATCCCACTCTGGCTCCTGCATTCGGCGAGGAAATCATTGGAGGGCTTGATATGCAAGAACAAACACCCTACGATACCACAACTTCTTATCCTATCCCGCTGCACAGAGAGTCCCGCACACCATCACCACCTCGGGTCACAAAGCGCAAGCCTTCCTCAAAGCTTCACACCCATAGTCGCAGATCTAGCAATGGCGAGCGCAAACCCTCTCGTGGCAACAAAGTGGGTGGCTTTGTCAATTACACACCTTCAGACAGCGAGAAACTACTCACAGGTGTTGCACCTTCAGGAAGCAGTAAGACGAAAGCGAGAAGGGGGAGAGAGCAAGCAGACAGATGGAGAAGGTTCAGTCAAGCTGCTGCTAAAGCTGTTGCTGAAGCTGGAGGAGTGGTCGGAGAAGCCGCTCCTGTAGCTGATATGTTGCCTTTATCGCAAGAAGTATTGGACGCAAGAGCTGCAGATAATTGGTCTTGAACAAAGACAGGAGCAGTAATGGCAATTCTGAATCCTCGTATACAATCTCTGTTTTCTATACCCCAATTATACCAAATCTCTCTTCAAAAACAACACCTACTCTCCCATCCTATCGAGTGACAGTTCCATTAGTCAACGTACTAGCCCTGGCCGAAAACCTCACCTGCCCAGCTCCAACATCAAAAACACTAAGCACATTTCTCATGAACACATCCCCAATAATCGTCAGCCCACCATTATCATCCTGCACCCCGACAACACAAAAGCCCAACCCTGTATCAATGATCATATCCAACCTATTGATGTAGAACACTTTACTCGAAATGACGACTCCAAACAGAGGAACATTGGCAGTACATGCAACATGATAAAGCCCTGTATCAGGACTCACGGTAGCAGGAGGATTAAACGCCGCCGCTAATGCTGCAACAACAGCAGATGGTGCATAGATCAAACTGGTTCCAGAATCCACAATCACTTTTCTAGTCGGCGCCCCCAATAATGCCGTTTTCCTCCTGTTGCCGGTTTTTTTGACGTCGAAATCTGCATATGGGTTTGCGGAGACTGCCCAGCCGTCTACGGTGATGGCGTAGAACTGATATTCCGGTACTCCGGTTGTGGCGTCTATGCCCACTACTGTGATGTTTTGCGTGGCCCAGAAGGAGCCGTGGGGGATTTTGGGGATCCCGCCGATGGCTAGGACGCCACCGGCTGCTTGAGCGGATCTTGAGAGATCGCGGTCGAGGGCGATGCTGAAGAGTGGTAGAGTTAGATTCTGACGGTACATGCTTGTGAAGAGGGGGTCGTAGGGGATCGTTAGGCCTGCGATGTCGACGTTTGGGTTGTTGCCGCTGTACTGGTTTGTCAAGGTTGCGTAGGCGAGTCCGAGTAAGCCTGATGAAACACCATCGCCGAACCAACCTGCTGTGGTTACCAAGCCCATCGTTTGATTTTCGACTGTGATGCCAGCGAATGTGAGGTCCTCTGTGATCATTCGGCCATTGAGACGTTCTCCATCGGCGTAGGAGATGTTAAAGTTGCGACTAGGGATTCTCTCGGCTGTGGATGTCAAGTTATAGGTCGGTCCGAAGGCGCATTCTGATTCAGCAATGACTACTGAGTTTGCTGGGTTGACGCAGGTGAATTGGCTGTTGACGAGCCAGGTATCGCTGCTTCCTGTGTCGATGACAACGTAAAAGGTTTCTCCTCCTGCATCCAGAGGTGCAAGGAAAACACTGCCTGCTCCGACAGAGAGAAGATCTGCTGTGCCATTCTGACTCTTCATTAATGCCCGCTATGATCACACTGAGTGTATGCGCACTTACTCGGAGTCGTGAGTAGATACCATTCACATGGCCGCCCTTCCTGATAGCTTGAAGATACCGAGCACTGAGCGAGTTCGTCTTTGAGTTTGCTCTTTCCAACGATATTGTGTTTCCGGTGACTTGATTTGGACTCGGCTTCTGAATTGCAACAAGGCGACGTGGCTGGTTGACTTTGAAGTCGAAAGTCTCTCTAGCAGCGATGGGGACAGATAATGCTGCAAGAGCAGCAATCTCGAGAAGACGCATGTTGTGCGTTCAACGAATGGACAGACTGTGCACTAAAGCGACAGTCAACAACGAACGAGCGAGAAGAAGTAAAAGGAAAGGCGAGAACGAATGACTGATCCTCAACCGAGACGAACCAAACAGGCTTCGCAAGGAGCAAAGGAAAGCCACTCCTGTGCTTTTGTCCAATGTAACACTCAACCCCCAACACAATCAAATGCAAGTGCATGTTATTCGGTGTAACCCCTTGCCTGAGAGCAAATTGACCAGACCCACCGAGCATTCCTCATGTATTCCCGCAACTCCCTTGGCCGCGTATCTTGGCCACTGGGCCTAGTAGCCCAATGCTCGCAGAACAGATCATTCCTTCTCATGGGAAATAAATAACGGAAAGCAGAAACCCACATTCTGGCTTCATCTAGAAGCGCGGTCGAGTTCGGGAGAGATCTTCAAAGCACACATTATTTCCTGGGTAGTCTATATAAAGCTTTTGTTAACGTACACGGAGCTCGCTCACTCTTCATTATCGGACGGGACAGTCCAAAGCTCCAAACATATCTTTGCTTTCCCACTTTCTTGCAGTATTGGAGGTCTTCAAGTTCAACATGGCCGCATTGTTTGATCATCTCAAGCTGGTGTGATGGCGGGAGCGGCTGCTCGCTTGACCGTCACCATGGTGGGACAAGTCGGGATGGGATAAGGGCTTGTGTTGCCGTCGCAGAAGTTCTCATCATAGCATCTGATGGCTGTGTTAGCCGCTGATTGAACAGGCATGGGAGGTAGGTCCTGTCACTCACCCTCCGTAACGCTTGCCGCAAGGGCTGATCTTGTCGACACAGATGGAGTGTGGGACACAAGCTTCCACTTCCTCAATTTTGGTGGTGACTGCGCGTGTCGCTAGAGGTGTGGTGGCAGCAGCAGATGTCTTGGTCGATGGAGTCTTGATTTTCTTGGTGTATTTTGATATCACGGAGGCGCTCGTGACAGTAGCAGTAGCAGCGGGAGCAGCATCAAGATTGTGCGTATCAACAGATGATGCATCGATGCTGAGAATCCGGCATTAGAAAAGCAGCCACAATGTGTTTTTCGAGCCTTGCATACCCTACATCGCATCTTGGGATGAGAAGCGCGAGAGAAGTCGAGACGAAGATGAGAACAGCGAAGCGCATGTCGTAATGTGTGATGTCGGGTTACACAAAAGGTGGGGTGGAGATGAATGACGAAGTCTGGTCTGAGTTTGATTTGGATTCAACCACGAGGGACTCAAAGCTGAATATGTATTCCGACCACTGACTGACAACGTCGTTGACGGTTGGTCAAGCGAAATCGTCCAAGGAATGCACAAGCATCGAAGTTTCCGTGCAAATGTATGGAAATCTCGAGATCTGTAATCCTGGTGGTGTGAAGTGCGAAGTAAAGATGTACGACGATCGCGGTCGCATTGGGGTACAAAGTCGTGGCAAACAATCCTGAGTTGGACATGCGTCCATTCCTTCGGCCACAGATCGAGGTTAGCTGACGAGGACCAGTCCCTGGTTGATGGAAAGATGCAAACGGTGCATTGGGATCGCCATGCCTCAGCCACAGTCAGAGAAGCCCTTGCTTCCATGCTGTACCATTCTGCCCTACTCGCATGCGGACTGTCACCTGCAACGCTGCGTATGCCAGTATCTTTCATACTCTGTTATAGCCGTGACTTCCTGAATTGGACTCGACTTGAGGCTGATGACAAGGAATGCGTATATGGCACGATATTGTGATTGAATTCTTAGGCTGAAGGTTGCAAGCGTGCGATTGATCGTAGATTCGGCTCAGTGTTACGATGAGATTGGACAGATGCTTGTTCTCGTAGAATAAACAGGAGTTGCCTCCGAGAATGTGTTGTCCCAAAGTGGACCAGTTGCTGTGTAGTTGATGCGACTACGACTTCACGTAGTAGCCTGTGTTTTGATAAACTTGTGTCCGGCATGACGAACGCATCGACTCGAAACCTTTCAACAGACTGGTGCTGAGAAGCTCCCCAGCCCCAAACTCATATCACAAATCTAAATGGTGTGCCCACTGCATCGTCATAATAGTGAGTGTCAACATACCTTTGGCCCTAGTAGCGACAGCATGTCACCACAGGTCACAACTATCTTGCCACTGCCATGTTCCCGCTTTCCCGTCGTGTATCGGTTCGAAGCCCGAATGGCCTGTTGCAAGTCTCTGATGATATGGAGCAAGAGATCTGCAAGCCAGGGATGATGCCTTTTCCAAACGGCTCTGCGGTGAGATGTCCGAGAATCTCGATGCCGATTCGACAATCCTGGTTATGCCATAGATGATGACAGTCCCAAAGTGTACTCGGTAGCGGCTGGTAGGGGCACCCCATCACGTTGGAGATCGACCGAAGGCAACAAATGTCAAAAGGACAGGCGTCCAACACATGGCATGTAGGTTAAGTGAGATGCTCAAATATGCCTCGCAGTAACCATCGTCAAATCTACAGGCGCCACATACTTCTGGCAGAGAAGTTCTTGCTTTCCTCTACGCCACCGTCTCTGAGTCCAAGCTGGAGGCTCTGACTTGCCGTGTCGCGAACGAGGCGCCGAAGACCTTTTGTGGAACCTAGGCCAGGTCTCGGCCGCGGAAGGCTCTTGGTGATGCAGGGCAGGCGGCTTTTCCAACTCCTGGGTCGCACCATAGCCAACGAAGTCAATACCGAAGAGAAAATATCTCCAACTCTGTCTGGGTGGCTTGGTCCTGGATGCGATGCGGGTTCTAGAGTGGGCCATTGCGGCGACGAACCACGCTTTTGGGTCCGGCAATAGTATGACCACGAGCTCTGGAACGTCGCGTTGTCCGGCAGATGCACGCCGCAAGTCGTCAAGCTGCGTCAGCTGTCGTGGTATCGGAAGCTAGAAGGTCTTGATCATTAAACATCGGCATCTGGAAGGGCCTAGAGCCGGTCGTGATGGAGAGAAGAGTATGGCGATGGGTGTGTTGCGTACGGGTGACGGTCGATAATGCCTTTCATCATCTAGTTGTTTATTGGCAGAGTCCTGAGGCTCTTCATTTGTCCTCATGTGTACAGGTCACCTGAATCATGTCAAAAGCTGGTTAATGTCAAAGGAAACACTTGTGTTCTTGGACCACAGGTTGAGGTGTCGAGAGGTCAAGTTGTCTTTCATCATACGGCAGGTCTAAGCCTGTGTCATCATCTCTTTTCGTGCTGTCGCTGTCTTGCGAGATGTGGTAAGCTTTCCTTTGCGGTCGGTGGTAAGTAAGGCGCTTCTGTTATGTGGGCGTAATCGTCTTTCCACCTGCTGCCGCATTCTTTGATGCTCTGTCAACGGCTCACGTGGGTTGTCGGCTTGTCAATGATAAAGTGTTTGTTGTCGACGTTTGTTGGGATGTTGAGCGATATGGAGATTGCTCTTTCGTAGGCAGTCACTGTGAGAGACTTGCGCAGTCGTTTCAATGAATAGAGTAGCCTCGGCGGTACATTTCAATGGTTGGCGTAGCGGACGTCCGACTTTGTGGGTATGTGAAGGCAGCGATGGTAACTTATCTTGGCCACGAGGGCGTGATGTTCTCTTCAATCTTTTGTGGTCTGAAATCTAAAGTATAGAGGGGCGTGGCATTGACAGTGGTCATGGCGTGTTCAAGTTGGCCAGGCAGGGATCGAGTTTCATTGTTCAATAGGTGTGTCTCCCTGGTTGTCCATGTCGGGTCGCATCAAGTCGCAGGCTCGAAAGAAGGCCAAGGTAGATCGACAATATGTTGTCCGAGAAATCAGTCAAGCGTTTCACGAACAGCGGCCGGGTGCACATCAAGATGCTTCCTACTCCTTTGCTGTCGCGATCAAGTGAGAGATCAAATGCGGGCGCTCCGTGGTGTCAGTACATTCAAGGCGGCGGGGGGTCTCTCATCCACAGAGGCGTCAGTTGCTCGTCCACGCTTTCAGAGTCTCGTACGAGGTAGTCACTTTCACATTTCGAACTCAAGCCTCAGACTCGACGCGAGATACATAGCGATGCTGTAGTCGACGTGTCTGTCGTCGCGCCTTCTCACGTTTCGTTCAGCTGGAACGATGTCGGTATTACAGCCCACGTGTCGGGCAGAAGGCTCGATGCCTTGTCACTGATGCTCATGCTCCATCTCATGCTCCAACTTGAACTCGGACTCGGTTTCTTCGCGCCATGATGTCGTACTCGACGAGGTGTCTTGCAGTGGCCCTCGGTGTGCATCTACTTGGGATCCCACATTGCTTTGTAGTTCTGGACAGATTGCCGCGGAAGGTCACATCGTGACAGACGCAACTCGCGTCGGGCGCGCAGAGCATGTAGGGAGGAAACGAAGGAGGAGAAGAAGAAGAGGAAGAGCAAAGGACAAGAGCACAAGAAGAGGATGACTCATCTCCCCCTGAACCAAGGCAGCAGAGAGCAACAAAAGCAAACATGACCCCAACGTCATGGGATCCCCGCGCTCGGTAGACACATAGCCGAGGTCCGAGTTCGCCAAGCCAGATGCAAGCCTGACAGGGTGGTGCCCTCAACCAGAGCTGCGAGGATAAAAGTGCTTCGGGAACGGCGACGACGATGGTCTTTCGATCTTTTTTACCGGGTAGGATCTAATTTTGGAGATATCTTGCAGGGGTTTTGGGAAGTCCGATGGAGATTAGTGGTTGTGGTGGAGTGGTATACTTCATTTTGTATCTCAAGGTCTCGAGTACTGGCAAATAGTCAGAGATCATGGTCGTATCCCCACTATCATTCTGGATTCGTTACAAAAAGTACACTATGAGTCAAAGTGACATTGGATGATACGCAACTACTGATTCTAATCTCAAAGATCACACTCTCTCAAGTATCGCGTCGAGAAAAGATATCGTTGCCATTGCCGACCTGTTACTGATGATCCTGCATAAGACTTACGGCCTTTCGGGACATACCTTCTGGCCCCGCAATTCGCGACAGCCCTGAGATGTCCAATTCTGTACGAATACATTCCATACAGGCGCAAGCGCATTGCACACTTTGAGCGCGTTGGACCCAGCAAGCATGAAGTCACATCCCCCTAATGCGCGCTCACGCTACCTCTCTACAATATCCACAATGGAGAAGACGCCTGTCCCTGCGCTAGAAGCCGCGCCGTCAAAAACAAGATGGCTGTGGCTGCTGAATGCAGGAGACATGGCAGCAAGAGCGCGCACAGGTATCACATTGGCGGAAAACCTTCCTGGGTACCCCGTGCAGATTGTAGAATTATTGGCAAAGGTAAGTCGAAGTTCTGAAAAAGAGATGGAAGGCTGACGACTAAGGTGACTTTAAGCCGTATGCTCTGATTGAGTACTCGACCGAGGGAGATGCGGTTGCTGCTTATGAGATGGAGTCGAAGGCGCTATTCGCCTACGCTGCGCCAGCAATGGTAGAGCAGATGCTTGCGAGGATCCGACCGAATCATCCAACACCTACCCTCCTTCAGAACGACCCACCGATACACGAGTTCGACAATGGCTTGATCTTGATCCACGACTTCATCAGCCGGGAAGAAGAGGAGGAAATGATACGAGAATACCACACCGCGACAGCCGCAAGAGATGGCCGCGCCCTGAAACGCGGCGCCGTTCACTACGGCCCACACTTCGACTACACAACCTTTGCCGTTTCAAAGTCTGCCAGCACACCACCGCCTGAATATCTCACGAGGTTGCTGGCGCGCTTGCCGGCTAGAGATGGCAGGGATATACCTGATCAGTACACGCTGCAGCATTACCCGCCTGGTACGGGCATTCCTCCACACGTGGACACGCACTCGGCTTTTGAAGAGACCATCTATAGTCTGAGTTTTGGCGCTTCCACGCGGATGGAGTTTAAGCTGTGCGGAGAAAAGGAGTCGAGAAGGTTGCGTCTCCCGAAGCGCTCGTTGGGTGATGAGGTTGAAGCAGCACCAACTCCTGCACCTTCACAGCCTGTGGAGGAGGTGATTGAGGAAGAGACTGAAGAGTGGGAGCTGGAGTTGCCGGCTAGGTCGTTGTTGCTCATGAGAGGGCCGTCCAGGTATGGGTACACTCACGGCATCAAGGGGAGGAAGCACGATCAGCAAGGTCTGAGACTGGTGGCCAGACAGGATCGGTATTCGTTGACCATGAGGAGGGTCAAGCCGCCGGAGGAGATTGGATGTGATTGTGAGTATCCGCATGTCTGTAGTTGAGTAATCGCTTCCATACAAGTGGCCGGAGGAAGCGCGATGTGAGGGAGAATATCGAGTGCATTGCGGAAAAGCGTCATACACAGTCTAGGAAACAGCACGGCTAAATGGCTCGAGAGAAGGAAGGAGCGACACAGGATACTTGGCGCCAAGGCCAGCATCATGATCTTGATCAAGAAGGAACAAGCAACAAATCGATCGTGAAATCAAGGGACCAGAACTGTCAAGTCAACGGGCCGACACTCTAACCTGGATTTGTCGTTTGATTCTTGCAAAGCTTGCTGTGATTGTTTGCTGCTTCTGTTGTGCTTGCGTTGCTGCTTCTGAACCACTCACCATGTTGTCGCTGTCGCCTTGCAGGTTGGTTTGTGCAATCATCCTCGGCGCAGACGAAAGCGGCAGCGACTAGGCTCGGATCGGCAATGCTGGGGGACGAGGCTGGTCCTGGCCCCTCCCGGAAGTACTTGTATACACGCCTGAAGGATGCTCCGACTCGGCTGAACTTTGATCTATAGTTGAGCACATTCACGCTGTTGCTTCTGCTTGAGCACAAGAGACATCTCGAGACTCGCAGGTTTGTGAAATTGACAGCGAGCGATATCCTCGGCTGAAACGTTTCAAGGCGCATTCCTCAGCCCCTCGTCTTATCGGTGGGAAATATCGCGACTGCCTTGACAGGGCTGACAAAGGCACCTTCCCTCGCCGATCAGCGTAGGTATCATCTGCAGGAAGGAAGTCTCTCCACCACCATCAGCGTTTGTGTGTGAGTCGTGACTGCCGTGTTCGTATTCCTCTCTTCTCTTCTACACTCTTCTCTCCGCTGACAGGCGTCCATGACTGCAGACTGCCATCCACACACCATCCATCATTCGCCATGCGCCTGTTTACCATCGTCGTATCACTAGCCGCGTATGCGTCTGCGCAACAACTGCTCGTCTACAGCGACACGGCTCTCCCGTCATGCGCGCAACAATGCACCATCCTCCAGAGTGCCCAAACAGGCTGCATCCCTCCGGCCGCTCCTGTGACAGACGCCGTCATCTACGAATCATGTTTCTGCCAGTCTGGCTATCTCACTCCTCTCAAAGCAGCCGGCTCGACTCTCTGCTCGGACGTGTGTGAAGCGGCCGATGTGGCCAAGATTGCCTCGTGGTATCAGTCCAACTGTGCCGACAATGGAGTCGCCGCCGCCGCGAGAGTGAGCGCAGCTGGCACGACAACAGACCCAACAGCAACAAGGACGGCCTCGACGATTGCTTCGTCCGTGGCCACGTCTACTACAGGAAGCTCCAGTGGCTCGCAGAGCACAAAGAATCAGAACACCGAGCCTCAACACAGCTGGTAAGTGTGGCAAGCTCTCGAGCTCAAAGCAGCACTGACAGATTCCTCAGGTGGAGCGAGCATTGGAAGTGGATTGTCATGCTCATCGTCGTCTTTGTCGGCTTGGGCATCTTCACCGTCACCCTCGTACTGCTACGTCGTCGTCATCACCGCCGTCAAGACGCTGCAAATGCCCCCTTCAACTCAGGCATCACCCGCCATTCGTTACCGGCCCCGTCCGTCACACCTCCCGCTCTCGGCAAGGCTCCCAGCAACCAGGCCAGCAGAACGAGTCTACCGAGGGTCCGAGAAAAAGATAGAATGACCGTCACCGACGTGCCAGTGCCTCCATTGCCTACATCTCATGACTTTGCTACAAAGGAAAGAGGAAGCACTCCCGACATTGAATATGGTCGTGCCAGATAAGCAAAGAGAGAAAGAGAAAGCGGAAGATGCGCAAGATTGACATCTCATTGATACCCACCACATAATCATAATCAAGTCTGGACTTTTGTATCCTCTCAAGACATGCACATCCGTTTGCAACAAGTCTATCCACTATGTATGCTTTATGCACGTTGCAAACACTGACTGCCGACTTGTTCACCATCAGCCCCACTCTGGAGAAGCTGGAGAAAGCTCCATCCTTGGTGAAAGTCGCAACTTTTCCTTTTTCCCAAGAGCTCAGAGCTCAAGATTGACACCGACAGGAACACTTCTTGGACAGACGACTGGACAACTTGCTGGACCCATCTGGACCTGAAGACTTGCACCGCCCATGTCTGGAGACAACATTGTGCCAGGCTTCAGGAATCCAGAGGGCATGGCTGGTCCCCCGCAACTCAACGTTGGTGCAGCCGAAACGGTCGACTTGACAGAGGACTCGGACGACCCTGGCGACGCCTATCCGGAGTACTCTTGGCCGGTTCTGCATTCATATCGTCAGCTTATGCGCCCGGATTTGACGCACACTCGCTCTCCTTCCTCCTCCGCTGGCTCTTCAGCTTCACCATCAACTTCGTCTGGCACTGCTTCAGCTCCTAAACCAATTCTCAATCATGCTATACTGGACGCTGACTTGTCCGAGTCGCCACCACCGCCGCTCTCAGGGTCAGATGTCATGAGGATTGCCAACAGGGCAGCCATTAACCGCTTAGATCTCATGCTGAGCGATCTGCTCCACGATCCATTCAGGATGTTCAGATTCGAGCCGCTGGCAAACCATAACCAGCGCGCTGATAGCTGCCAGCCAGAGCAAAGTGACCTATGGAACACTGTGACATGTGCAAGCTGTGGTATTAGAGGCCACTATGCTTCTGATCATTGCAACACTTGTGGTTCTCTTGCCCATCGTACATGGGACTATTGCGAACACTGCGGACAAATCGGCCATGTCAGCCTCGACCATTGTGAGATCTGTGATGTGCTGAGTTGTGGGGACTGGAGACACTGCGATCAATGCGGGCGCCTCGGTCACAGTAGCTCTGATCATTGTTTCACGTGTGTGATGACCTTGGTCACGGGTCATTCGCGCATTGCTCCCGCTGTGACCAACTTGGCCATGCCTACTCGGATTGTAGCAACGCGAGAGGGGAAGAATTCTGTTGGACCTGCCGCACTCCTGGACACGGTAAGAAGCAATGTTTACACCACCGGGACAGTGAGATTCGTCGTCGGTATGCCGTCAAACTCCACAACAGAGAGACCAGGAACAGAAGGTATTGTCTTCACTGCACCGTCGAAATCGTTCCCGGCTCCAATGAGCACAAGATTCAGGATTGTCCCTTCATGACCCATAAAGTCGGGTGCTTGAACAAGACTCACTATAATTTAACATGTCAAGCATGGATCCGACGATCATATACGAACACATCTACTCAAACAAACCTCGCCGAGTACCTGTCACAGACTGACCCGACTGTTATTGAAGCTGGAAATGGCAAGGGCAAGCAGAAAGCTTCCAATACAGAACTGGTCAGCGTTCCGCCAAACATCTTTACGGCTGTATCATCGGCCACGCAGACTGCTTTTATTGAGGAGCCAGTCAGTCTCGAATGGTCCATGTCTGAATATCGTACATGGAAGGCTGAACAGCAGTCTAATGTCCCGGATTTGGGGCGGTCAGAGGATGATATCTCCCATGACAGAGTTGAGATGGAACCAGAAACCGTCTTTAGTCGCGCACGTCTCGATTTCCTTCCAGAGGGAGATGATGAAGAGCTATCCGGCAAGCTGATTACGCCTCAGAGGTCAAAGAAGCGCTCGTCACTTGCAATGTCGAGTCACAGCGTGAGCCCAAAACTCTCATCTTTCAGCTGGCTAAGTCTCTCTACTGCAGGACCTCTCGGAATGTCGAGCGTCTCATCACGCGCGTGATCTCTTCCAGGGAGTGCACCTTCCTCGACTTCGGGACCTTCGACTTCATCTTCACCGTTGGTAGCCTCTAATCTCAGACGGAGCCTCTCTTCTGCTGACACCTCGGAATTCCCCGATCCCTCTGACTAATCTGAGTTATCCAGTTCTCCTATCCCTTCTGATGTACCTGATTCTGGCTACTCTTCTAATTCTACTCATCTTTCCATCAGCTCAAGCCTATGGGACTCTTCTGACTCTTCAGAGCCTTCTGATGCTTCTGGCTCTCCTGAATCTTTCATCGTTCCAAACCTCTCTCCCTCGGTTTCATCCTCAGCTTCGTCTTCAGCCGGCCAAGCGTCCGATGCAACGTCATTGATGTCGAGCAGCTCATTCTCAGTCCCTTCGTCTCCAGGGTCTTCCCACTCATCAACTCCTATCCCAGAGATGACGACTACTAAAACCGCTCTTCAACCATTGCCTAGTCCTCCGAGTACACCAAGCACCATCAATACCACTTTGGACGAAGAGTCCTCGCCTGAAGATGCATCCAGCCCAACCCAATCCGAAACCGACCGCGAAATTCTCTCCAACTCCAGAACCTGGAAACCACACCTCCCACGCATAGAAAAGCTCTACGACAACCCCGATTCCACCACGTCCCCACAAGCTTCCAAAAAGCGCAAACTCCTCCCACAAAACGTGATCACGAGTTCTGAACGCGGCATCCCCCTACCCAATGGCACACATATACCTTGGACAACACTGTGTCTCTTTGTTGTTCTCAATATTCCAAATCATACTGGTGAGTTGGTAAGGGTTCGTGGTGAGATGAGGGGGTCTCTGAGGAGCACTTTTCCGGGGTGTACGTGGCAGGGAGGTCAAGCGAATGTCTTGGTCTTCTTGGCAGGTGCTATGTTGGGGTGTCGTTTTGTTAGGTATGGAAAGGCGGATGAGGTGAAGAAAAATGACAAGGGCAAAGGGAAGGGAAAGCGAAGGGTGGAGCCATGGTTTATAGAATTAAAGAGGATAGGGTGGAGGAAGCGCGGAGGCTGGTGGAGAGGTTTGAGACGAGCATTCGTGAGCTCGAATAGCTTCCTTCGAGAAATCAGGAGAAGTGCTGTGGTGAGGCGGTTTGGAAAGGGCTGACCTGTCTTGGAAGTCTTATGCTCGGCACACTCTGGATACGACTGAGAGGTGAAGTCAAGGTCGCATACAACTGGACTTGCTACTCGACGGGTAATTTCTTGCTACATGGCTTCTCGGTTGTATCGCAATGAAGTACGGAGACAGGGCGGGTAAAGGTCTGGATGAAAGGAATTATTTAGGTCATCTTGCAGATTACTCCACTCTAAAGAGGGAGTTGCGGTCTGATCGTGTGAAAGGCATAGGCTGTAGACCTCAAAGACGAATTCGCATACCACCAATGTTCTTTGTTCAGTTGGTCTGTAATATGGATATCGGCGTTGACCTGATGCTGTACAAGTCTGGCTGGCATCGGTCCAACGCAGAGCTGGAATTGCCTTGTGTCGAGTGTCGCGGAGGAAGGCGCGTTGCAACAGCCGCGACTCGACTAGCGACTGACGCTCCTTCCAACATCGACATGGAGCCTCGCATCTGTTTGACCTATAGTCCCATCTATCTCCATCGTGTATTTTGGATTGGGACCAGCTTACGACATAAATGCCGCCATGACGACGATGCCTCTCTTCCCTCCGGGCCTCCATCCCGCAATGACAAACTGCCTACGCAGCTGAGATGATTTGCGCAGATTGTCCACGCTCTACACCATGCAATCTCCCTCTGCACCTGCCTCGGTGTCGCTTCTGTCTTCCTTCACGCATACGCGCTTCTTTCTTTCTCTTGTCCACCTACTACACCGCTCCATTGAAGAATCTCCAACCACCATGACAGCCTGCTCGAGGGTCTTCGACCTGCCTGAACTGTTACACCTCATCATCTCGGACCTCACACATGAAGCACACTCGCTTTGTCAAATCTTGCGGATCAACGGTGCCTTCTTCCTCTGCGGCATCGAATATCTCTGGCGTGAGGTTCCGGTGCACAACTTCCAACGCATCTCCTCGTCTCGCAGACAGCTCTATGCCAATGCTATACGTGACATTCATACAACAATCAAAGTTGGAGACCACCACGAAATGTTCACAGGCCTGTCGTTTCCTCGACTCAGAGGGGTGGATGTCGTATACGCCTACTCATCAAATGATAAATCTCGCCGGCCAGCCGAAGCAGATGCCAACATTGAGGAGCATATCCTGGTGTTCTTGCAGCCGTCTATCGAGAGATTTAGTTTTCTAGGGCCACCGCAGTCTCCCATCATAAATCTGCTTCGCAGAATCGAGATGTCTTATTGTTGCTTGATATCCCTTATGTAAAAGACTTCCGGCTTCATATGGACAATAATACTGATGATGCCTCGTTGGACAAACTGAACTTGCCGTGGCGACTCTCGCAAGTCGTACAAAAGCTAGCGCGTCTACAAACTGTCTCCCTGAGCTTGCAGAACTCACTCTTGGACGCAAAATTGATTGAGAATCTGGCTGGCTGCGCAAGACTGGAAAATTTGCGCCTCGACCAGGACGCTATCAACTCTGATGTTCTCCAGGCTGCGATGGACCAAAGTACCTTCTCACAGCCGTTTCCTAAACTTCGCACTCTGGATATTGTACATGATGCAATTTCTACTCCGCTTCTGTTTAGCAAGCTCAAGAACCTGAAGGCCCTGGGAATGAGCATCACGCAACCCGAAGGCCTTGCTGCGGTCAGAACTCTTGGAAGCTTGACGTCCTTAACAATCAGGCTTACTGGAGGTGTTGACGTCGGAAGATACAAGGTCCGAGCTATCAGGAATTTCTCGAATTTGCGTTCTCTAACCATCACAAAGCAAGGACCAGATTGGGAGAAGCTTGGGAGCTGTGAGGGGATGCATGACTTGTTTCCGCAGCTACCGATTGGAGTATCTGGACATTGAACACCAGATCTTGTCAGGAAAAGAACTTACCATACTCGCTCGTAGCTGCCCTTCCCTACAGCTTCTGAAGCTCTATGGCATACAATGGCATGAAGATATGGCGCTCGAGGATAAACTTGGGCGTTTTCCAAAACTGGAGACGTTGTCAGTGCTCGCCTTCTGTCCCTATGATATAGGCCATATTGAACATCTTCCGCTGGATGACCAAGTCCGCCGAACTGTCAACAGTTCTCTCGAAATGTTCACGGTGATCTTTCCGCAGCTCACCAGATTGTACACAGACGACTTTGTGGACCAGGAGCATTTTGAGGTCTACATGGTTGAAGCGTGGAAGAAGAGGAAAGGGCTTGACTATCTCACCTTTGAGGATGGACATGTGCCCGAGGCAGAACTGCAGCGTAAACGCTGGGGGTTGAATGATGGGTGGTAGATGTGAACGAGGAGTGCTGGTCAAGTGTTGGAGGTGATGAGGAAGCATGACTGGAATGTTTTCACCCGGTGAGTGGCAGGGGGTCGATCAAATGACGGTATACATGCACCACGAGAGTGCAGGTATGCAAGTGCCAGAGAGGCTGATAACAGAAGGACTCTTGACATGAAATGCTTTCACTAGCTACACAATAAGAAAGTACAAAATGAACCAGCAAATTGTCTTCCTTTCCCACGGGGGTATATTGTATTACCCAAAACCCAAGATATAACGCCATCGCTATGCAACCGGGTACAAAAAAGAAACAAGGAACCAAAAAAATAAAATCACAAATCCCTCCAAGAACCACCAACGGGCTTCCTCGCAGGAGCAGAAGTATGATAACTCGGCGGCGCGGCATGAGAGAATTGACTCTCATAGCCAGGACTCTGAGCTCTGGGACTATATTGCTGCATCTGTTGCTGTTGTCCATATCCATATTGCTGCTGCTGCCCTTGCTCACCCGCATACCCCAAGTCGCCAGAATACGCACCGGCGTTAGCTTGATAAGGGTATTCTGCCACCTGGGCATATGGGGATTTGGGCAGCATGGGTTCAGCTGCTTGATTGTTGTTGTTGTTGTATTGGTGTTGGTGTTGATGCAACCTTCCCATGTCCATCTCATCAACCTCCTCTTGCTGTCTCACCGTACGACTCTGGCCCCAACTCGGCATCGCAGGCAATGCATCTTCATTAAACGCCTTTGCACCAGCTCCAGGGGCGTCAAAGCGTGCATATTGCGCCTGTTGCTGGGCACGATATACCGGTGCGGCGGTAGGTTGATATTGTGCATATTGCGAGACTTGAGGAGCAGCGGTCATGGGTTGAGTGTATCCTTTATTGCTGTGATGGGAGGAGGAATTGCAGCAAGAGGTGCAGCAGGAGAAGCAGGAGAGGCAGCCGCAGCAGCATTCGGCGCCGCAGCAGATGCAGCGGATGAGGCACCAGATCATGGAGGCGGCGATTACGACGCCGAGGATTATGCCGATTATTACTGGCCATCTTGAGGGGAAGGAGAGGGTTAGCCGGTGGTGGGAAGAAGGGGAGAAGGAGGAGGAGAAGGGGAAGACACGCACTTGCAGTATGCTTTTGCCATGCATTGATCCCAGCCTGAAAAGGTGTTTTTGACATCCGACACTTCGGACGACATGTCGCGGATGTAGCGTGAGTACATCTTGGATCGTGGTGTGCTTGGTGCTGCTAGCTGTCGTGGTGGTTTAGAAACGAATGTCGAGTGTGGCCGAGAGTTGGAACGAGAGGATCCTCAGTCGCGATAATGGTGATTCAGCCTGTGTATTAGAGAATCGAGACAGAAGACAGCAAATACGCTATTCTTCGGAGTCCGAATGTGAAAGGTTAAAGCCATTCAGCTGAGACGGGCAGCAGGGTTTGTAATAATAAACCCTCTTCCTTTCCTTCAAGGTACACCCCCGCAACATGAAACGCATCAACCCTCTACCCGCAGATGCAGGAGGCTGGTGTTGGCTGATGGAAACGTTACATATTTCGACAATCCGTTTCGTTGCTTTCTTGGCGATCTTCTCCGTACTTGCTTGAGCCCTCTGCTTTTCCCTGCTTCAGGCATCCATTCTTGCGACAAACCACCAACCTGGTCACATAGTCAGCTCGGAAAGCTAGGCTGGAGTCGCTGTCGCTCTGCTTTGCGAAAGAAGATAGACAAGCAAACAGACTTTACAACAAGACTGCGCGGCCTTCGGATATGTACTTTCTTGGCACTCCCCCTCCAGCTCGTTCTGGTATGTACACCACCCGTTTCGTCCAGGGGGCTGGGGGTTATCGTATCTTTTCTTATCGATCGTTTGCACAACGCTCTTATCAGGGTGCACGGAAGGTTATGCTGTCATGTTACACCCGTTCTTGGACCCTGCCGGGGATCATGTCGTCATTTGAACACCGTTTGAGATGGGGGATTGTGCAGTTATGCTGTCATTATCTCGATGCGCAGGAGAGTCGCAACGGCTGTCGTTCTTGTTTCGGGTTTGACTGCCGAAGATGGCATTTGCAAAATTGGTTCTCTATTGACAGCCGCAGACTATTGTGAGTATGACATGGGATCATGATCTGCGGATTTTCCTCTCATCAAAGCGCTCGCCGAGCACAAAGAACAGATTCTTTGTTCACGAGCTTCAATGCTTATTGCTTATTTTCGAAGGCCTTCGATGCTTGGCCAAGTTTACTACCGGTCAGTTGCAGTTCTGTCAAGGCACAAGTCGTCGTGTAGTATCAATCATGTTTGGGCATAGTCAATTTCAACTCACAGAATTGTCAATTCGATCGATCTTGAGTCAAGTCTTTCATTGTGGATCAACGGTTTGTGCTCATGCCTCGCATTCGAGGTGCTTGATATCCAAGATCATGCATCGAGCATGTTTGTGTGGTCAGTGGGTACATTGATCCACTCACCATCTACCACCCACCATCTTCCGTCCGTTCTCAATATTCTGGTTCTTCGTCTTCGCACTCACGAAAAGCGCCGGAGCTGATATCGTACACTGGACGCACCAGAGGCAGAGGCAGAGGCTCGCTGAAGCTTCGACGAGGCATAGTTGTCAAGAGAGTTCTGTCGCCTACTTCTCGCACTTCTCCCTCGATTTCTTCTTGAGGCTCTTCGAGATCGTATGTGTTGTCTTCGACGTCTGTATCATAGCCGTCGTCATCATCATCGTCTTCGTCGTCACGAGAAGAGTCAGAAGAGTCGTCGGTCAGGACCGGAGAAGAATCGTCAGAGGTCATGTCTGAGTCTTCGGGAGTGGCGACAACAGTCTCGGTGCCCGAGGATTCTGCCACGTCCTGGACTTCTTCTGTCTGCCCATCAGTCTTGTTCACAGCATCTGTCGCCATGTCATCAGTCTCTCCTGTCTCTTTGGTCATGAACCGCATCGTCCAGTTCTGGGTTTCCCTCTCCCACTGCATCTCTAGTGCGAATTCATAGACCCTGGGTGCGAGATACCTCAAGCATGACCACACCACCTCAACCTCAATGACCGAGAGCACTCTCTCTTTGATCATCTGTCTGATATGGCCATGCAAAGGTCCAATGCACTCTTCAACCTGCAACACAAGCAACACCTGATGCACCTGCACCGCCAGCGAAAAGTCCTCCGGTAACTGCAAAAACATCTTCTTGCCTCTTCTGGCCTTGTTGGTGGCGCAAAACACGTAGCGTAAAGCGTTTGGCTGCATCCAAGGATGTGCACCGCCGGGCTTAAAGTTGAGCTCGACGTAGCATTTTGCGGGACTGCGTTGTACCCATGGCACGGCGAGTTCTTGCAGCAGTGTAAAGTGGCCGAGGCCGGAGTGTTGGATGAAAGCTTCTGGGTCGAGGTCGCGGAAGATTTCTGTGCGGCAGCAGCCGGCGAGATCCCACTGGAAGATGTCGAGGCTGTATCTCATGTTGTAGATTTGTCTTTGTTGTCTATGTTGCGCTGATTGTTCTTGGAGCAAAGTACCCCTGAAAGAGCCAGGAGGAAAGTTTGTTGGGTAGTTGTGGAGAGGGAAAGGAACGGTGCGCCTCCGGGGACCTCTTATATAACGTTGTTGCCAGAGGCGCCAGCTTATGCTCATCATGCGCGTAGATCGTGCGTTCAGATGTTATTGTCAAGGTCTCGTGGTGAAGAAGGCGCATGTTAGTAGATATTTTGCTGACTTGGAGGAGGTAGCTCCGTACTTACACGTGCTATCAGCACCTGAAGATCTCGTGCTTGACGGTGAACGTACCTGACTATGTTATGTCACAGACAAACAACAATCAACGATCGAGCGCTGGACAGATATCAGTCTCCAAGGTGAGAGTATCAGGTCTGGTCTGATACTGTTTGTGATCTGAGGTCCGCTCTTGACAGTAAACTTAGCCTGCTGATCGCAGTTATCGTCGTCGTTGCTTTGATCACTATCCATGAAATCCCCTGAATGTATAGAGTGATACACTTTGTGTGTGTGAATATCGAGAGGGAGAGGCAGGATCGCGACCTGCACGTGCTATCAGCTCCTGAGAGCTCTCTTCTCAATGACCTGGACGTACTCCAAAATGCGTTTTGAAGAGCAAATATAAGGCAATGATTGGTGGTCACTATCTTGAGATGCCTCCAGATGGGAGTGTCAAGTCGGTGTGATGCCGTCGTTGATCCGCAGTTTCCCCTGGACAATGTGATCATTCTACTTCTCGAAGCTATTGTCAACAGTATGCCTTTTGCTATTGTCAGCTCTGCTAAGGCTGCTGTTCACAAGATGTTCTCAACGTGTGTAGAGACTCACGTGGCGTGAGGTAGGTCTTGGAGATTTATAGCAGAAGGTGGTAGCCGACTTGAGACTTGAATATGCTCTCCACCCTTGGAAGCTTCGCACCCGACAAGATGTTGTCAACAGAGGACAACGAAGGAGATTCAAGGAACATAGCTGTGCGAGTCACCAGGGAAGAGCATAGAGTCAGGTGTGACGGCGAAGACCAGCCGAGATCTCTCTTCTGTACCATTCTCAGTCTTCTGGGTGAGTGTTTTGGTGTAGTGAGCGTCTCAAGGACTGTCAGCATGGAGGGCAATAGATAGAGATCTGTACTCACATGCGCTATTGGTACCTGAAAGAATCACTGCGAAAGATTGATACCGTAGCGGAATGATAGACCTGTGGAAGTTGTGACAGTTGCGGGAGTTGCGGAAGAGATGGTCGATTCGTGTTTGACATTGTCTGAGCCACGAGGATGGTTTATGCACTCTCATTGACGCTTACTCGACTTCTCGTTCTATGTTTGGTTTGAAACTGCTCTTTGACATCTCTCGATAACACCAAAAATCTGCCCCGGGGAAGTGGACGAAGGCTCAGGCAACAACATCAAACAGTCATGGAAGGCTTGGGCTCATGTCAGCGGGAGAGCCTCCAAGAGCGTCCGAATATCGAGTAGTCGGGGTGTTTTTGATATATATCATAATCGGCAATCCGTTAGGCGTGATGGGAGTTGCTTACTGTTATTACCTTGTCAAGCCGAAAATGGCGGATGTGTGATCACAAATCTTGATGGCTCCTGAGAAATTCGTTCCAAAGGACCCGTTTTCATGAGTAAAGAAGGACACGAAAACGTCAGATTGAATCGAGAACTTCATCACTGACTTCAGAGTGGCAAAGAGCGATCTCGACATCCATAGAGACGCTTCCCACCACCTTCTTCAGCGTTTCTGATATGGGCGAAATGTTGCTGACGATGGAGATTGGTGCACTGGGGAGGCAGCACAAAATTCCTGCACATGTCGACCAGTGGCGGCAAATACCATTGATGTAGACAGAGTGTAGTAGAAAAGGCAGTTATGATCGAAAAGTTGCAAAGAGCAGGTAAGTATCAGCTTTGTTTATGACATGTTTGGTCAACATTGGGCGGATGAGCAAAGATTGTAAGAAAACATGCTGGAGCGGTCGACCTCTCCAGCTGATCTTTCTCAACATTATTTTCGACAGCCGTCTCGATGTAGATATTCGAGAATTACGTCGGGCATTTGGAAGACACAGGTATGATATCCATGGTCAAATAGTGATGATGTAAAAATGCAAAGCGTGCCATTGACCAAGAGTTCGCGCCGCCACGGCAGTAATGCTGCCTCTGAGGACTTCGCAGAGCGTCTGTCCAGAGCTTTCTCGATATTCTGTTGTAACAATCTATTAGAGCCATCCTCGGGCTACATCACTGATGTACTCGGCCCCTGTAATGTCATGTAAGACGGTTGGAACTTGTATAGAGCATATTCAGCGTGCATGCTCGGCTCGATGATCTAATCGTCGCAAAGACAACGACGTTGCTTCATCGCGGCGGTTGACTACTTCCAACATATTATCCACAGATGGAATAAGGTCAACGGGATGTGCCTTTGGACACGAGCAGCGGCCGATAACGTACAGGTCGAGGAGCTGAGGGGAAGACATTTCATCGATTCGTAGAAATGGATGTCGAAAAAAACAATATGTATAGAATTTTCACCAATGATGTGATCCAACTTATGTCGTTTGCCAAATCGTAATAGGATGATGAAAGCACCCAGGAGAATCTTTGTAACGCGACCATGTCGTAAAAGACGTTGGTCTATGAATCAAGCTAACGACCTGATCAGCATCGGCAGAGATGCGAACGTACTTCGTGTCAAGTTTAAGGATGATGCCATGACGGGAAAGACGTCTTAAGATGGCTAAGATCAGTGATCATTATTTGGAGAGAGCAAGCAATCCCGTTCGGAACATAGACTAGCTTGTGTTTCCGACGAATTCATATTCGATACCGTCAGCATTCGAGCGAGTGCTGACAGATCCAGCTCATCGTGGTGGGCAAGAACTGGGCATGATTCGCGTTACCTATACATCTGAGGGCACCAGAAGCTGTGATTAGGACAAAGACACAACTTCATGGCCCGAGACACATCTGGAGAGGGGACCATCGTCCAAAGCTTGATGCTTGGATCTCACGGTTATGAGCCAGAGGTTTTCACGAGGAAGTCGGCAATTGCCAGCTCGGAGGCGTCCAGGAAGGTCATATCCAAGGTCTGTCTAGCTCAGTGCAGATGTAGGGAATTCAAAGTTGGGAATTCTTCCATCATGTTGATTGCACAAAAGTGCAAGCACATGTCAATTGCCATCGCCGCGTCCGAGGCGTAGCTAAATTACATACGACATGTCGATTAGGCAGGTCAGAAGGGAGAAAGTAGGAGAGAAGATGGTGCTATGGAAAGCGATATCTTGAGCATTCGCGGAACGACGGGTAGCGAGATCATCGCAGAGGGAAGATGATGCTGCAGAGACCACTACAGATGATCGGTACTTGGATCGAGAGTCATCTCATAGTAAGATGAGAATGGCGAGAATGCATAGAGTAAACAAACAAGCCAATATCCGTAGTCCAGCATATGTCAATGCCCATCCGCTCTACCTTCAAATACAGCCGGATCAGACCTCTTTCTCGTTGAAATGGCCCAATAGGTGGGAGTAAAGTGGTGACACACCGGTCAGACCTTTCAAATCATGTGGGTCCCTGATCAAAGGTTCTTGGTTTGAATCCAAGTCTTATCTTTTACTTTTTGCACTTTCTTCTTAATCTCTGTTTTCTTGATACGATCAATTCATCTTTTCTCGTATTCCTTGGATGTGACTTTTGATGCGGACAGAATGAGAGAATCAGGTACCTTCTTCGAGCACTAGCCCAATCTGTCCATCGACCTGGTAGCGCGTTTTCGTGGTGCTCAAAATCCCGTAGCCAACACACGTGAAATGCTTTGTGAATATCGTTTACCCTACAACAACATGACAAGAATTCTGCGCCATCAACCACCATCTCACGCGCGCGAAAACCCTGCGTATCTCATTATGGCGGACCCAAACAAGAATCCTGAGCCCAAGAGCTCGCCGGAAATGGCTCCCACCACCCCCAAGACCCCCAGACGCATTGACGATCTGCGTCTTCGTGAAAGCCCTCTCGCCGCCGCGCTGACTCAAAACGGTGTGGCTACTACAACAACTTCCCGCAACTCCGGCGAGAGACCCTCTCTGGACTCGCCTTTCTCCCCCACTGCCCTGTTCGATCATGGCCACGTAGACCCTGACACTCCTCTGGCCCCAGCTCATCGTCGCCATGGCTTCAATGTCAATATGGTTAGAGCCCAGATGTCTACCAGTGTCCTCGGGAACGCTTTCAGAGACGGCCCTCCGGTCGCAGCCCGGGTCGATAGCGGGCAGGAGGCACATGTCGAAGAGGAGGCCGCCATTTCTGCCGCCAACGATCGTCAGATCGTTGAGTCTCCCATGCCTGACAAAGATGATGATGAGTACGATGGTGATGTCGAGGATGTTGACGAAGAGTTCGTGGATATGGAGAAAGTGGCTGAGCGCGTAAGTTACCTTTTCTCTTTACCCTTTACATCACGTCCTCCCCTGCCCATCTTTCATCCTTCAATCTCTTCCTTGCAAAGATGTTTCTGACATCACTCCAGTACATGAGAACCAGAGCCCTGGAGCGTGGCCCCGAGACTCGTGAGCGTGAGTACTCTCCAGGCCGTCCTGAGAAGGTCGATAAGTGGATGGCTAGATCGTCAGCTCCCGGCGGTGACAGCGACGATGTTTCTGCACCAGCCCCCCAGTCTGACCCTGAGTCCGCCGCTAAAGCTGGCGCTGACAATGACACTGTTTGGGGCCCTGCTCTTCTTACCGTCGAGCGTGCCAGCGAAGTCACTCCTGCGCCTCTTCCTCGCGGAAACGACTCTGGACCTGTCGACATCCCCTTGATCGTCGTCGAGGACGCCACCCCTGAGCCCAAGAAGTACGAACAGCGTACCGAATCCGACGAAGCTGCTCCCGAAGTTTCGCCTCCTGGCGCCACTCCTCAATGGGTTCATCGTGTCTTCGACCCTCCCGCCCGCGACGAGGCTGCTGGTCGTCAGATCGGTGGACTCGCTGGCTCTACTCGCAATGATCCCATCACGCCTCCCGCCCACACCTTTCACGCTGTTACTGGCACTGTGCGTCATCGCATCGATGCTCACGGCCCTCACGACGATCTCGGCGAAAATGGCGATGTTGAGCTGAACGGAGGTGAGGGTAAGGAGGCTACCCAGGTCGAACAGGACAAGAAGGTCGACGAGTATGGCTATGGCGAGGAGGGAGAAGGCGACAGTGACTCTGATTCTGACTCCGACTCCAGCTCTGAAGATGATGAGGAAGGGGAGGGAGAGTACGATGTTACTTTGGTCAAGCAGGCTATGGCTGATCTCAAGCGCTAAAAGAGATAGAAATGAGACAAAAAGAAAGATAGAGTTCAAAGCAGAGCGATCTAAAACCCCAGCATCCCAAGACTCTAGTAAAGAGGCTCTCGTGATCGATGATTGGATAAAGACAAGCGCATCGAAATGCAGAATGATTGTCACATGAACTCACCTCGAACCTGAAACTCCGAAAACCACCCACAGACGTTTTGCTGAAGATGTGCTCTCAGTTGGCGTGATGAGATCAAACGGATGCATCCGAATGCAAGAACATTTTCCTATACCTCAGCCTACTTTGACAAGATCGACTCCAGCTATCGATGGCCCCACCAAGCAGACCTGTTAGAGAACAAGGACATTTCTACAAGAAGTGACTTCCTTGCTAGGACTACGCCATGCACTTCCCTCCAAATCTTCTCGGTCAACGCACAGAGATGACCCCATCAAGATGTAATTTCCATGCCGAGTCACTTCCTCACCTGAGCTCTCGCAATCCACCATCTTGATTCTGCAGGAATTTCGACTTGCTTACTTGATAAGACGGAGAAAGAACTCGTGAATCACAGACACGTGATACGAGACATTTCATGAGAAACCGATGTCAAACCTGTGTGACGGCTGCGAAGGCTTCCATTCCGAGTCCCTATGCCTAAGCCATAGACGCAGGCATGACATAGCATTCGGAGTCTGATTCGATATCTCACTGACAGCGTGAGAGTGTGCTTTTAGTGATCATACACTCTACCCGATCTATTGAGAGTGTATGGCGACGCCTTTCGAAGCTGTCACGAGCCACACTGATATCCGTATGTTCAGATTGCTCTATGCACATTCTAGTCAGACATTAGGGGAAAGCTGTACCAACCCTCACGCCACTCAGTCTCTTCTTCATAGGGCCAAATGCGTGGGAAAACTTCTTTCTCTGGATTCTGCGGGACTCTAGACCGGAAAGGATTTGTGTCCGAAGTCGAAGTTCCTGCTTGAATTTGACTTGCTTCGTGGGCGATTATTCCATCTCTATGATCGTCTCTTTTTAATCGCTCTAGGACCCAAGAACGGCTTAGCTCTTTCACAACCACGGCTGTGAATCCATGAAGTGAGGTCTGTGTAGTAAAAACGCCACCGCCTGAGGTGTGAACGTTCATTCGCTCGAGTTTGGATCTTGAAAGAGATGGTGTGGACGAGATCATGTTGAAGATTGTACGAGCAAGAGGCTCATCAAGCGCCGAATTGATTAAAGCGTCGCGCACATGCCACCGGGACTGTGATTGATGAACAATCTCGCGTATTCATCCCCGCAGTTTCACACACCGATATAATGGACATGTCAGATGCATCCAGATTGAGAGATAGGAAGCGCAAGTTCGACAATGATCCCAATAGTCGATATGCATCAATTCCAGTCTTGCTGCCCCGTGAACGTCGGACACTGATTGCTAGATCTTCAAGACCGGAACAAGGTATCGTCGTCATCCGATTTGAGATAGCGAGAAGCTGTAGGCTAGACTCTAGAGATGGTGTAAGAGCATACAGAGGGGGTCTGACAGGCTTAATCGACCGCGAAGAAGTAGCGATCGGCCCTAAGATTGATATGCCAGAATAAGGGCCTTTGACTCCATCACAATCAGAAGGCGGGACCTCAGTCTCGGTGCTTCTTAATCAGCGATGGGAACTAATTGGAACGTACTCATCCGCTAGGTGACTTGATCAGTCAAGAGATCGTTGATTACGAGGTGATCCGACCGTCCATAATTAACCTCCTAGTACTCTCGATCCTCGTAATCCAATTCTCAAGCGCAAGCCCACGAGTTGGAAAAATAGGCAAGCCTTTTCCGAGCCCTGCAGTGCAGACGAGGTCTGGAGCATGCGCAAGAGCTGTGAGATCGTGTTGAAACGACTCTTTGCTCCTCAAGGTCTGCTCGTCTTTCCAGGTCACCCCCAACATCTTGCTACTCAGCAGTCGTGGCCTTTTGTTCCGACGCTGCTCCATGCGGACGTCAAAGCTGTGCTCCTTCCAGTAGACGACTGTCGTCTCTTCGGCGTGGCTTAGAAACGGTGCAAGGTGAGAAGTGCAAAATGACGCCCAAGATGATTCTAGAATTTCATGAGGGTGCCAAAGAGAAAGGAGTAGAATGAACGCGAAAGACGACGACCCAGGCGACGGCGGCCATATACTGATGTGTGATGCCACATCTCGAGAGAGCCATAAATTGACATGCTTCCTACCAAAGAGCTCCAATGTAGCTTCATCGTGTAGAGACTTGCAAACTTTTCTGATAGGATGTTCGAAGGAACAATGACTTGGATCGTCAAAAAGATATCCAAGAACTAAGACGCGAAGCTCTGGCGATAGCTGGAGGAGAAAAGGCTCAGACAGCTTCATGTTCGATAGGATGATTTCAAAATGCTGCACGGAGAATATGGAGATGAAACCGAAGAAAAAGGTCATCGAGTGAAGGCAAGTCTGCACACGCTAATGTCTCATGCTAGACGCGTCTTGCCCCGGGCTTGGACTTCTGTCAGTAGTTACGCCGCGCAAATTACAGCGCTCGTTCACGTGATGGAGTGCATATGCATATTCCCAGGATAGGTGGACGCTTTGGCCACGAGGTCGGGGGTCAGGAGTGAGGTGACGAAGCATACCACAGTTCAAGTAGGCTAGGCAGCATGCATTGCTTCTTTACCACAAGTCTCTGCATGTGCCATGATATTGTCAATATCAGACAGAGAACGAATTTTGAGTACTCGAGGATCGTATCCGGCCTCGAAGAGGATTTTTGCTTCATTCAAGACTTCCCACGGCAGCTCACGTCCGTTTCGCAGAAAATATACGTCTGCTGGGTCTCCCGGTCTCTTACGGAGCGTGAAACAGAGCTTGGTGCAATTGCTGCGCAAAAGGTTGATCTCGCCAAAATGTTCGACCCATGAGGCCAGACGGTTTGTGCAGAATCGTTGACGCGAATGGTCAATCTGACATGTCCATGATGGCACGCCGACAGAATAGATGGTCTTATGACGCCGCCCCGCTTGTTTGACTGTGAGACGCAGTCTATGCAACATCAGAGGGGTAACTTCATCGTGGACTTTGCGCGAAGCACAGCGAAGTGGATGACAGACTTGTAGTTGATTCTTGTCGTCAAAGAGTCGCTCGTACACCAATACTCGAAGCTCAGTCGGCAGGTCGAGGAAAGTCAGTGATCGAGAAGACATGGTTGTGATGATTCTTCTCGACGGACTAGCAGATCTCGAAAGGTGATGAGGCAAAGGTGAACGTCACAAAACCCAATAGCAGACGCTGCTCAGACGTTTTTTGAATTGGCAAATTGTTAGGCCTCGTTTGCTCTCAACACCACAAGGACGCATAGAGTGACTTGTGAAGTCGGAGTAGACCGTGGCTATGGTGACCACAGATGGAATGATCAGAGGTTGATCGAACGGAACAGAGAATAGAGCGGCTGAAGTCTGACTCTGTGGAACGGTGTCTGAGACGGAGGTGCCGAGACAAGTTCGACGAAGCTTTGGAGACGTCTCAGCAAGAAGGCGTGGATGATCGAGGATCGAAGCTCTCGGCACACGTCTTGGTCACACGTGAGACCAGTGAGACTCTGGTGTGCAGGGTCAAGATGAGATGTTGTTGCAGGAATCGAGGATGAAGCTCAGCTTGGAGACTGGGAAAGGTTGTTGATCCCAGCGAGTTGATTACAGAGACGCGAGATGATAAGCAAAGCAGAGGAAGAGACGGCGAGTGTTGAGAGAGGAGGTGCATGGCGGGTAAGGCTGATTGGGCAGCTGCAGGGCGGAGTGATGGGAGTAATGGCTACGTCAAGGAAGGCCCGTGCATAGACAATTGGCTTTGATTGTGGCAGTTGCAGCTTCCTTGGAGCCAGAAAGACAAGACACACAACAACAAGGGAAGGTGCGACCCAAGCAATTGCGGACAGTATAAGCACATCAGGCTCCTTCTTGTCAAACTGGATCTCCGGAGCGAATTCATCGAACTTGGCAGCAACAAACGATGGTGTCCACTCGACGAGCGCAAAGCAGCGCAACACCACCGACTACACCGTCAGCAGCCCGGCATGTCGAAGCACCTCAGTCTGCGCCGGGGAGTGGCAAGAAGATGAGCAAGGAGTTGCGTCGCTTGACGATCGATGCAAATCCGAGTCTCGGCGGAGTCGCTACGACGTCGCCGGCAAAGAGGAAGAGGCGGCGCAGCGGAGTGCGACAGGAAGTCGTCCACGACCAAACAGAGCGACAAGCACAGGCCGATGGCTCGCAAGACCAAGCGCCAAGCCAGCTACTCCCCGATGGAGGGGTCCTGTTGACACCTTCGCCGTCGGACTCGCCCGACTCGCCGCATGTCCCATCGACAAACGACGCCGCTCCCTCTCAGCCTTGCCTCGAACGACAAATCACTCCGCTTGCCGTCAAGGACTCGCAACCGATCGCTCAGAGCAGCAGTTTGCAGCCTGCTTCGCCCTCTGATCAGTCACCTGCCCTCGCGACCCGAGCTGCTGGCAAGCGCAAGATTACGCAATACTTCACCGCCGTATCCGCCCAAGACAAGGCCAACAAACGCCGCAAGATCAATGGCCCGCCGTCGCTACACAAGACGACGAGTGTGCCAGAGTCATCTCTTGCTCCACCAACCACACTGTCCACTGCTGCCAGCGCGCCCGAGCTGAAGTCGGAAGAGACAAAAGAGTTGGAAACAACAAGTCAAACCCCTGTCGACCAAGTGGTACTAGAGAGCGTGGTGAAAGCAGTGCAAACACGGCCGGAAGAGAAGGAGCCAGACAAGCCTCAGGACACGGATCGAGAGCACGAACAGCAATACCACACGGCAGAAGAAGGCCACAGCAACAAGGAGGACCTGGCGAAACGAGAGGAAGACGAGAAGAAGGCGCTCAAGAGGGAGCGCGAGTTGAAGAAGCTGCAGATCGACGCAAAACCTGCCCTGATCGACAAACGCTCAAGAAGGCAGACGACTCTTCCACCCGCTCGCATCGACGACGACGAAGACGCCAGGTCTGCCAAACGTCAACGCATGAGTCTTCCCGCCTCTGGTATTGCTGATCCATTGTCGTCGACTCCGGCAAGAGCTAAAGAAGAAGTGCCAGCCAAGGAGATACCCACCATTGCAGAAGCACTCGCTACTCCACCAGAACCAAATCCGCCCGTCTTTCCCGCTGGAACTGATCCAAAGTTGCTCGCATCCGGGGAGGTCAATGACAAGTGGCTCACAAAATGGCTCGGTTACGTTGCTCATATTACTGGCGACGAGGACACTTCGAAGATCCTAACAGAAGAAGACGCCACGCATCTTGTCAAGCCTGATCGCAGTCAAGAAACAAGCCAAGACCGCCAGAAGCGAATCAGTGGCGAACTGGACACGATAGCTACATGGGATGTCATGGCACCTCAACAAGAAGCCACTCAGTCAAGTCCTGAACAAGCACCGATCAAACCCTTGATCAAGAAGAAGAAGCAGAGATTCAACCCAAAGCCGAAAGGTCAACCGTATATACCAAAAGCAAAGAAGCGAGCCCAGGAATTGGCAGCGCTCAAGGCGAAGAAGAAGGCCGAAGTCGAGGCAGGTGCAGGGTCAGTGGTAGCTGCAGAAGCAACATCTGTGCAACGTGTGGCCCCGGAGCCGATGCAACCAGCGGTAATGCCACGGCCGGAGCAGAAGACCGAGGCCGAGAAGGAGGTCGAGCCTGTCCAACGATCGACACCACATGTACCGCCTCCTGTGCAAGAGGACGAGGTGGCGACAGATTGGCTTACAGATTTGATGAACACTACAGAGACAATCTTCCAGGCAGACGAGCAGACCAAGAAGACGAAACGAGGCAGCAAAGGAAAAGGGAAAGCCAAGGCTGCTTGAGACGCTTGATTTGTTTGAGCAGGCGATATATGAGGAGTCGGATTAGCTGACAATGGGAGTTTATGGCTTATGTTGTGCTTCTCTTGGCAGCATGGGCAAGGTGTTTTCAGCAAGGGCGTTTATGGCGAATTGGGATGTCTTTCTCATCATTTTCTCGAGCATTGCACATCTATCCATCATTCAAGTTTTCTCATTGTTCTTTTGGCCAACAGTATCCGAGTAGTGTCTTGTATGATATTGCTGAATAAAGTTTTCGATTACTTTAGTCCTGTGCATGTGTTGATTATAGTACTAGATGACCTGCTAAGAGCGGGTACCCCCTTTGGTGCAGCAGCTAGCATCTGACAGCATGGGTGTAGTGAATGCGGCAGGTGGTTGATATGGGAGAGAGCGAGTCGAGGCAGAAGCGGCCAAAAGATGTTTCCCGAGTGACACAAGTCTTGGTTTATTGCAGCAATCCCCACATTGTCGCAGCTGCTGGACTAACGGCGCATCGCGACTTCCTCTTTGTCCACCCGCCATGATTTCCACACACTTCTGACCAACAGACTAGGAAGGAGCAAGCATGGACTTTGACGACCAACTCATCGAGAAGCTCAACGCGCCCGGAAGGCACATACCCACACTCACACCACCACCACCACCACCTTCCACCGACCCAACAACAGCAACCCCCACAACAAGCACACCCGACCCTTCGACGCTGCCCTCCTACCCACGCCCCTCACACACGGCAAAAGACAATGAAAGCTACTACATCAAACCCATTCCCTCTGGTCTCCGCGGCCACAACCTCGCCGCCCTCATGTCAGCCTGCCACAACCACACCCTCCACAACGGCTTCGACATAGTCAAAAAAGCAGGCGTAAAACCCACAACGACGAAGAATGGCAGAAAGAGCATTGTCAGCGGTGCAAGCTACTACAAATGGCACATCACCTGTGTTCTCGGGGGAAAGCCGAAGAATACACGCCATCTCACGCAGGAGCAACGACGACGTGATAAAGGGAGTTTGAAAGTGGGCTGTCCCTCTCGTGTGTGGGCATGGGCTGTAGACCGTGATAATCCAGATGGAGAGTGGGAGATTAGATGGGGAGATACTGATCCGGCGCTTCACAATCATCCACCTGTTGATGTCAAGACGTTGCCGAATCATCGTCGCAGAGCTAGGGAGCAGGATGGTGTCAAGGAAGCTATTGAGAGGATTGCGGCGAGTGGGGTGGGGAGGAAGGAGGGATTGAGGGAACTGAGGGATTTGTTCCCGGGAGGATTGTTTAGTGAGAAGGATATGGCTAATGAGTTGCAGAAGTATAAGATGTTGGCTAAGCAGCAGCAGCAGAGGAGTGCTGGAGAGCAAGAGCAGGTGCAGCTGCAGGAACAGGTGCAGCAGGATCAGAACGCACATGCAGATGACGATGAAGAGGAATTGGAGGATCTCGAGGAGGACGACGAGGAAGAGGGTGAGGCTGAGAGGAACTTGCATGTCCAACTTCAGACTCAGACAGGCCAGGCGTATCACCTGACGCAGCAACTCCAACAGCCGCAGCAACATCAACACCTTCAACAATCAGGACCATCACATCAGCAACTCCAACAGCATCAACACATGTACTCATCTGGAGTTTCTGGAGTCCCTGGTTACTGGTAAAGGCAACTATCCCTCGCCTTACTCTTCTCTTCTTCTCCCTGTTTCGCATGAGTTTATGTATTTACTGGTGCATGGATGGCTATGCATGTCTCCACGTGTTTCTTTTCCTTGTCAGCACTGCGTATCGATACCCTTGCTTTTTTGCTTCTACTTTCTCCGCCTCTCTTGCTCAGGCGGTGGTTGGTACGTAGCTACATACACACGGCTTCTCTTTCCCAACTCCACGGCAATGCCATTAGTACGTCATGTCTCCTCGCTGATCATTCAACTTCGACTTTGTACAAAAAGCTTGGAGAACTACCTCGTCCTGTTTGTAAAGACTATCTTCAGAACATCGCAATCGTCTCTGCTTGTAAGATTAAAACCCTCCTTGACAAAACACCATATTAACGTACAGATCCATCATTCTGTGCAGACCATGACCCAACATTCAACCACAGCCTGGAAACCTGGGACTCGCTCTTCCCAGTCGCCATGCCCCATGTACTACTGGTGTCCTGCTCCCAGAATAATGCACAGGTGAGAATGTGCCCCCCCCCCCCCCCCCGACTCATTACTAGCATCACACAACCCTATCAATCCAATTCCTCATTGAAGAACATCAGAAAGACGACAAAAGCTTTGATATTTAATGCCATAGCTTGTCAAAACAAGAATCATAGCATGTTCAACTAGGACGTCGTTCAGATTGGAAAGCGTTGGTCTTTGGGTTCTGTACGCATCCATACCTAAAACTGTCCATACGACTACCGAGGCTTTACTAGAAGCTATTGACTTGGAAAAAGAGTGCGCGCCGTTCCTCTGCCTGAACTAGCAGTATCAGCCATCGTATAGGATAAGCAAGGACTCTGTCTATTTAAGCATCAACAGAAGCATCATTACCTATCATCATAAAGATATCTTCGTCATCATGTCTGTCAGCAGATTAGCCCTAACGAATAGTGATATAAACACGAAACTATCAACGATAATCGAACCCACAGCCGCCAATTCCCAGCAGGATAAGCAAAGACGGTGGCCATCTCAACGACACCTTGGCAGCCGGACTAGAAGCAGCAACTCCGAGTCACTTCTCGAGCTATAAGTCGCTTCTCGAGCAATCGTTTGACTCTCGCCTCTCCGATATACTGTCCTCTTTCTCTCTCTTTTATTTAGATTCCAATCTTACATACCTGCTCTGATACTCTTGCTTACGTTCGACTTACCGCACGCCCTGTTTTTCGGTCTTCGACATGGCGTCTAGTCTCCCCATAATACGTTTCCATACACGATCAATTAACTCGATCATCATGAGCTAGGTCAAGTCGTCTCAAGAGAACACGAGTCGTGGTGCAAGGAGTGAAACATCGCAAAGCAGGAAAAGCTGTGTGGCTTACGGATTTTGGGAAAAACAGCGAACCGAAAGAAGTTGTCTGTGGATGGACCAGAGAGCTTTTTACTGTCATGTGCACTCTTTGTATGATTTGAAAGTCAGCGAAAGCAGTACAAAAGCTTGAAGAGTTTCTGAGAGAACAAATGGGCTACTCGCGTTTAGAAAAAGAGATGGTGTGGGAACAAGAAGGCAAGTAGTGTGATGATGCATCGATCACCACTACTTTGATATCAAGAAACCGGGAACCAAGGAGTGGAATATCACGGTAGGATGAGATGACGGGAGTATGAATCACAGAGCTTCGGGTGTTAACACGTAACTTTCTACAATGGGTGTCTGGGTTCACTAACGTGACTAATAAAAACCAAATATACTTATCCAGAGCACGAGATGGGCGAGAGAAAGGGTCGATGCCGTCGTCTCAAAAGTTGTCTCGATTGAGGAAAAAGTGAGAAAGACAGGAGATTCTGGAATCGGGGCGGACTCACGTTCGAAGAACGGAAGCGAGTCATTTGTAAGGGCAGGTGAACAAACTCTCATAACCCCAGCACCGACAAAACGAGGATCACCTCTCTTGACCCTAGCCATAACCTCTCCAATTTTCATTGCGTTTGTGATGAAAAGAAGTCTGATCGAGTGATTCCGCAAAGAAGGTTCGAATACCATTACCCTTACGTTCGAGATAGTATGCCTGATGGAAGGCGTTCTGATCCATGCAAAACTCATCTTCAATCCATCTAGTGGCTGATGCTATACGACCACTGATTGTATATTGGCTACATGAACCATCTGTTGCATCGCTGATCTCCTTGTTACTGTAAGTCAAAGCGACTTTCAGGAAAAATTGTTGTAGTGTAAACTGTCTTGATGGAGTGTCAGAATCTCAAGGGTAGAGAGATGTGTAGGTGGAGGTCCGCGGAGATAGAGGATCTGGCGAGTGGTCGTTTGACGTCTACGAGCAACCTGGCTTGGTGTATACGGTTTTTGTCTAACGGGGCGAATTCTACTGGATGTGCGTGTTTATGCGTGTTGTCCCAGCTGTCGGAGCAACGACGACAGGTGATCTGGAAGCGTTTACAACACATCTCGAAGACGAGGGCTCCTGGTTCTGTCGTTGGACGATTGGTTGTTGATAGAAATTGATGAGCCCAGTCACTGGTGGTCTGTTACGTTGAGGCGTAACCAGTTGCATGCCTAAGAAGTTAGTCTTGAAATTCGGGTTAACGCCAGATCCTCAGGATCAGTGACATGCACGAAAGGCGGAGAAGCCTTTGGTTAAAGCTGTAGCAAGTTTGGTTGCACATTAGGATTGTCAAACAGTTCACGAGCAAGATCGTATTCGTATCCCTGAGCATTCCCCGGGTGCACAAGTCTCCACTGTGGAATCAGATCCTTTGTTCTCCAGAACCTCTCACCACACTCATTGCAGTGATGGACCTCCCTGCTTTGCTGATGGAGTCTGTTGGCGAAGCTGATCCTCAGATCTCTGGCCTTGGCAGAATGAATCTCGTTGACGTGCCAGATGAGGTCGTCGTTGGAAGGTGGGAGCCAGCCACACAATTCACAATATTCGATCTGCTTACCTTCGACGGTCTAAAAACACGACTCAGTAATAGATGGAATCATATTGAACGTGCCTTTGTTGCATCGAACTTTCGATTTTTTTCTGATGCAAAATGGTATGTTCTGTTCGAGACTCGCCAGAAGTGACCACCAATGCCCTTTTGGACGTCCCAAACAAGTCGGCATGAACGAAGCCGAGATCACACCCGAAAAGCCGTAGACAAAATCCTGGAAGAATGTCTAGAGGAAACTACAGCCGGTGCCATGATGTCCTGGAGATCAAGTGTAAGAAGCAGTGCAAGACCGAAGTCATTTCCGCCGTCAAACTTTAGCGATCTGGTTGGCCTTCAAAGCGTGAAATCCATATCGATGATTTGGACGGAATAGATCCCATCAAGTTGGTTCTGTGGTGTAGTTGGTTATCACTTCTGTCTAACACACAGGCGGTCCTGAGTTCGAGCCTCAGCGGAATCATTGCTTTTGCCATCGCTTCTCTTTCTCGCATCCATGGGGCGCGCTGGTGTTGGAGTTTTGGTGCCGCACAACTTTTAGAAGAGATATTTTCAGGGGTGCTGGCTTGGCTTCTTGATTTTGCGACGCCCGAACAACGACACATCCGCGAAGCCGCTTCTGGAGGGAGAATATTCACAATCAGAATTGCACAATGGAGACTATGATGGATCGAGTGAAGGTTGTTTTCGTTATTCCTGGAGCATCAGTTCTACTTACCATGACAAAACAGACCAGCTGAATTTGTCGTTGTCTTAACTTTCACATCGTCATTTCCTCGTCCTCATCTGCATCCCAAGTCTTACTACCACTAGTCAATTGCTCAGTCATATCGGGCATAGTAATATCACGCTGCATCTGAACAGCAGAGACATTAGCAAACGTAGCCATCTCCCCCACCGACTTACCAAACTTGTGAAGACAGTAACCAGTCTCGGGGTGTTCCCAGCTTCTGCGCATACGAGCATCTTCATCAATAGCCAGGCTACCGCATGTCTTGCAGGACATGGTGTCGATTTGTTGTTTTTCGAGGTCCCTGCGGCGTTGACTTGTGAGTCCCGCGCAAATGCAAGGGCGAGGATCCCAATGACCCGCATCGTGTCTGAGAAGATCTTGGAGAATTTTTGTGCAGAAGCTGCAATTAGGGACACCGACGCAATTGTGATCGGGCTTGACTGGCTTCTTGTAGACTAACGCTTTGGGAATGTATAAATCAGGTTCGTTGATAGTGTGGAACTCACCTGCGTAGTTGTTGATTGTCCAGGGCATGAAAGAGCGGTATGTGCATCCATTGGTAATGCGTGTGCCGTCGAAGATGGCGTCGAACACGTTTTCGAAATCTTCCATGGTCACATCAGTGCCAGCAGTGGCAACGACATCGAAAGCCTGCTCTCTTGCCTGCCACTGCACAACACGGAAGCGATAACCGAAGGTGGCGAATACATCGGCTGTTTCAGAGATGAACTGGTCAGGCGATGGGTCACCTCTAATTGTCCAGTTGTCGATAACGTTCTGTACTTGACCGGCAAGACCGTAGTAGTTCTGCAACTGCGCAATGAGAAAGAGGTGGTTAGTAAGCTTTACCATGTCAGTGAACTGCCTACGTTCGATTAAAGTGTAAGAGAAAGCTTCATACGTCTCAAGTACTGGCGGATTCGACGATGTAATCTCTTGCATAGACATTGCCATCTCCAGGATGTTTGCATGTGAAGCTGGAGCGTAAGTAGACGTCAACATAGTGGTGATGGAAGTCGTTACAGTCTTTTCTTGCTGATCTCCAGGATACAGGTATAAGTCGAGTCTGAGGGTTACTGTGCTTATATATCTCGTGGCAAAGCGAGTTGTGCTCCAAAGGCATTGTCAGGAAAACACGAAGAGACAAAGATCGGATTCTTTCACAGCGTTGTATGGCTTTGTGGAAGAGATGCTTTCAGCGTTGTTAGGGCTTTTGTTGCTTTGTGTCTCCAGTGCAGCGATCCCCATCCAGCACACGACAAAGGGAAGTACATTGTGTTGTCCCAATTTCTCCTGTTGTAGATTGGCAAAAGGTTGCGTTCGACTTCTTCGCGGAGCTCGACTTGTACCGACATAGAAGGGACGCGTTCGATGCAGATTGACGACAAGAGCCTACACAGTAGAGGAATATCGGGAAGTCAACAGAAAGTTGAGATGGGACATACAAGAGTAGTAGAAACTTCCAAGCCCGTGATCGCTCGATGTATCTTGAAGGCATCTTTGTTTCGCATGATTTGTTTCTTGCACAGTGTGCGATCAACGAAATTGCGCAGGCCTAGCTCAGAACGTCCTGAGTGTTGGGACTTGCAATCACCCAGTACGTTATCCAGATTCGAGGCGGGTCGATCATACTTCGCAGTCTGCCTGGATGTACACGCATCGTTGCTCACATAAAGCGTACGGAGACGAAAGACGCCGCCGAAATTTTGAGAAACAAAAGAGCCGTAATAGTCGGTTGGGCTATGCACCTGTCAAAACCGGTCCAGGGAGCGAGTACAAGCATCTGCGCACCTCCGAAACTATACGAACGTTCCAGATGAGAGGCAACGCGAGGGCGGTAGCTAGTAATCGGGGCTTGGAGGGATGATCAAGTGCTGGCTGGCACGCTTCGCCTTAGACGCGGGGAGGCTGATCGGCAGAGCTGTATGTGCGCATGGCCGCTTATGACCTCAAGATACATGCAGAGTGAGGCCGCATAATCGAGGGGTTCATGCCTGGTGTGAAGAAAGCATGATAGACATTATGCATTCTCATAGACAATAAACAGGTAGACAAGGAAGACGGAGATGCGGAAATTGAGATGGGTCGCTTGGCAAGTGCACGCGCCCCACGCTTCAACGCTGCCTGAAGCCTGAAGATTCTGCGACGTTTGGTTGGTTTGGCTCACAATATGAAACAAAGACACCTCAATTTTAATTGCATGATCTTGCAACAGGATGGCGCGCCTTCGGAAGAAGCCTGCGATAAGCAAGGCGACTTTGTTAAACGACTTTCGCGCTCTGCGCTCTTTCTTGGGCAGCACAGCAAACAGCACACTTGCGACAAACCCTATGGAGCATGATTCGGCATCTGCAAGGCACGCGAAGTCAAGCGCCGATGCCTCTTTGTACCATGGTCGTGCACTGAGCTATCAACGACGCTACTCGATCTCGACTACTAACAAATCCGTTGCTCTGGAGAAGATTATTGAGGAGCGATTAAGCCTGTATCTAGATCCTGTCACATTGATTCACGTCGCAAACTTATATCATGATCGACTCGACAAGTATTGGAACATCACTCAAGCGTTATCTGACTACTTCCAACGACCGACTTTACTGCGCGATGTCTTGAGGAAATCTGGGAGCTTCATTTTTGGTGCGTTTGCGCATTGTTTCTTCAAGCGAGAATGTCGACCAGTCCACATGCACATCGCAGTGCCTCACACCGAGGATCTGGCACAACATCTGACGGCTGTGGAGGGATACATTAAATCAGAGTCCGAAGGCCCTCTCGAATATGTTGTCGGCATTACGAAAGTCAGACATTTCGAGAAGCAAAAGACACTCCGCGATGGCTTGATCACCACAATCCGCATCACACTCGTGCAAGGAGAACCTGGCGCAAACCCTTTCTGGACCGTGCTGGACAAGATATCAACAACTGCTCAACTCAACATGATTACCGCTGACCATGCGTACTCAATGTTTCCGCACTCGACCTTCCAACACGAGCGAACTTATAGGCTCAAGGATCTCCCAAGGCATGCACTTGTACAAGACGATATAAAAATGGCTGGCGCTGCTCAAGCAACAAGTTCGACTCATAGTGCAGGCCTTTTATCGTTTCAAGATTACAGGATCGATCTGAAAAGGCATTCTACGCCAGCCAGCGACTCAACAGAACATCTTGAACTTTCTTCACGAAGGGCCCCAGGCGACAAGCTGACTTGGACCATTGACTTCGAGGCCAAAAGCTCTTCAGGGATAAATGACATTATGGCATGTGGATTCTCTCTTGATATCTCGGGAGGCGGCGCATTCTTCCCACTGTCATTTCATACGTCTGACTTGACACGGCAGGATACGAGCAAGGTCTTCAACCAGCCTCGTTCAGGTGGGTTTCCTCTGCTTTCGAGACAGCTCCAAAATCCACGTGCTTCGTCGTCGAGAGCCCCTCATGTGAATCGCTCAGGACAACTTGAAAGCGGAAAGGCTACAGAAACTACCAGCGATATTGACATGAGTGATGATCGTGATTCTTTCACAGACCATGCTGAAAGACTGCTGTCAATGACCCCAGAGCGTGCTGTCAACGACAAGTGCGAAGCTCGCCGTAGAAGAATCGAGGAGATCAAGATTGAACTCGAAAAAATGGCAAGTGAGCTTCCTTCCCTGTCTCCTGGTGAGGCCGAAGAGGTGCAATCAGGAATGTTCTTAGCAGAGCTTTGGCTAGCTCTCATACAAACCGAATTAGACATCACACTCGCAAGCTTCGAAGCCGTTCGATCTGGCAATGAGGTAGCTCTTCAACAGCCTCGGCGAAGAGTGGCTCTAGGCTGGCTATCAGAATCCATCAAACGATTTGAGAATCCTTCACGAGGCGTGGACCCAATGTCTAGAAACCTATTCAAGGAGATCTCGAACGTCTTTATGGCTGGCATCATAAGCTCCGAAGCAGACATATTCTTCGCCGGACGGGCTCTACCTTCTTTCCTTGACATTGTACGCATGTTTGACGCGAAGAACCCGCTAGATGAAAATATACGGAACAGTCACCTTGGACCGACTTTGACAAGATTGACTCGTCTCAAGTTTGTGAATGATCAGAGTATTGAAGAAGTCCTCTTGCGTATCGAGAAGAGTATGGCATCGACCGACTTGGCACCCTTTATCAGTCCAAAGCTCTTCGGTCCAACTGATTCACGCTCAAACTCGCCGCTCTATTCACAATTAGGCCGACCAAGACTCAACTACGACACAATAGATCCAGCTTTACTGGAAGGTGATCCCGATTACGAAACTTGGCTTTCACAAAAAACACAAGAGAACGAAGTTGGAAGGGCGAGGGGATTTTCATCTGACGTCTCTGAGGCAAATGGTGCAGAAGCGCAGAATAACCCAAAGGGACTGTCTGAGGACATAGATCGGGGACTCTTTTCGACACAGCAACGGGATTTGCGTCAACGATATGAACAGATGGAAGGACCCAACATTTCTCAAGCGAATCCATTGCAGACTATGAAGCCAGTGGACGATGGAGCGGGGACTCCGCGACATCTACTGAGCTCTTTTCGACAGAGTCAAGCCGAGCGAGATGCTGCCTTCCAAGAAGAGATGAGACGTAGCAACGGTCGGATCCCTGACTACCTGTTCGTGACGCCATCGCCAACTCCGCCTCCTGAGCCTATTTCAGCGCCACTGATCGACACAATTCGGCCCATACAACCCCTGGAGGTAATGACTGGCTCAGAGGAAGAGGCCCGTCAACAATCTTACACCAAAATCGAGGAGATCTCTTCTGACTCGACGAGCATGCATTTCGAGATGACCATTGATCCATACGAGGATGAAGACCTTGACATGCAAGATGTGTCAAACGTGCAATATGCAGACGACATGAGAGACGTACAAGAAACCCTTGAGGTACCGACTACGACGCCTCCGACATCTCAGACTTTGCCACGGACAAGATCACGCAGAAGCGAGCCGATCGTCCTTATCTCGACACCTGCTAGACCTATTATCCTCGACTCTGATTTCGTCTCTGAAGATGAGGACAACGGTCCTCCAGCTTCGAGTCATCCACAACTCGCCGCCGTGTTGCAAGAGTCATCCGCCAGGGCGTTGAACATAAACACACCTGGATCTAGTGCATCGGCTATCAGGACGCCGAAGCCCAAATTACCACCCCATCTTGCACCGACACGGGTTGCAGCCCATCGAAGGTCACTTGACCCATCCTCTCAGATACCAACACCAGAAGAAAAGGAAAAGTTAAGTCAAGAAGAGTATCCTCTTGTAGATATTATTGATGAGAAGTTAATTGATGGGGTCAAGAAGTATCTTATCAAGTGGAAACCAATCAGTGGGAGGCAATTTGCCAATACCTGGGAGCCAGCGGAGAACGCAAACGCCGCCGCCGTGGAAGATTGGCATCGAAGGCTTGCAAACAGGACAGAGAATGCACGAGAGCAGAGAAACAAGCAGGCTAGGAAAATTGCAAAGGAGACTGATACCGCACCAGTGCTCGAACCATCCATGCAGCCAGACCCTACTGATCTTTGGGCTGTGAGGACATATGACATGAAGAAATGGAGAGAGAAAGGGTCGAAAGGGAAAAAGCCTGCGTTTCCTGATGGCCTCAGAGAGCAAGTGCATCGGGAGAAAGAGGAAGCAAGGCTGGAAAGAATCGCCAAGAAGGCTGCCAGTAAAAGGGCTGGAGTCCGCCATGGACCAAAGAAGGGTTCCGCGGAGTGGCTTAAATCGAGAGAAGAGTCCATGGCCCTTCAAGCTATTAGAGAGAGTGAGAAAAAGAGGGAGAAGACCGCTAGGAAGAAGGAAAACAAGGCAAAGAAGATGGCTTTACGAAAAACTCAAAAGCAAGCTGCCAAAGCGGCAGCCAATCAGGCTGGTCCGTCTAACACATGAAGCAAGGGACGATTTTCCAAATCATGTAAAGGAGAATTCTATGGCCGTATATGTCATATATGCCCCATCACGTGTATCTTATCAACTTGAACATCTTCTTTTCACAGCAGCACCCCTTGTGTCTGCTTCGATCGGCCCGGCAAACTCACTCGATCCTCCGCCATGTCTCAACATTGCCGACCACGCGCATAAGGCAAAAATCGACAAGCATACCTAGGCAGCACTCCCGTATTCGTGAGAAAGAAGATGCATGGATCATTGCACTCGATCGAAGACAAGTATCGAGGAGTTACACTCTTTCTGGGGATTGGTACATCTGTGGAAATGCCTGGTGATTTCTGACATCCTCGATCACGCTCCCCAAGGAGATGTCTGAGTGTCCTCCAAGACGTATTACTGTTTAGCTGATATCATCATGCATTTTCACGGCTGCGATCTTGCAGACACCCCAGGGCGGAGTCAAATTAGTACAAGATCGAATCTCACGTTTCCTTGACACACAACTACTTTTCGAATACAATTGTGCATCTTGACGTCCTCCTCTTGAGAGATGCATGACCCAAGGAGTTGAGCAAGACTTGGACCCTGATGGCCGCAATGACGCAATCTGCATGAGCTTGATCAAAAGGAAGTCGCCGCCCAACCTTGTTCGTTCCTTCCTCCATTTTGCATTCCACTCATATGCGACCCATATTATAGCCGCCGCCTGTTTAGCGCCGTCTATCGTCTTACATCGCCTATGCCGCCGCTCGCTGTGCCGCCCTCGCTTTCCTCTCTCCCGACGCCCCAGCTTTCGGCCCTCGCCAACCCAACCGACCCGATCAATTTTCGCACACACCGAAGCTCCACCGTCCACCACACAACAAAAACAGAGAGCTTGCTACCTGCTATAACACAACGACACAACAAGCAAAAGAAGGGGTCTCGCCGGGAATCGAACCCGGGACCACTCGCAATTGGCTTAGAGTTTTCAAGAATTGCATGAGCAAATCTCCCTAAGCGAGTATCATACCGCTAGACCACGAGACCTGATCGGTTTCTGTGTGAGATCGATGGGTGACCGCCCGGTGGGAAAGTTTATGACCAGGTGAGACAGGAGGAAGAGCGTTTATGGGGGCTTGAGCACACAGGTAGGTTTATTTTGTGAGTCGCTAAGGGTGGTATACAGCAGGTTGGTGTAAGTACTTATTGGCATGAAAAAGGCCTTGGAGTCTGCCGTCGATATCTTTGACAGCTGACTGCAGCTACGAGGCTGTCCATCCGGGCAAAATCGTATCAAGGTAAGGTGTCCAGCTCATGTCTGTTTCCACTGGAATCCAGGTAAGCCGTTGCTCCGACATTGAAGTACAGGACTGAGCTGCTCGAATCTCTCGGTGTGCTCCAAGCCGTAGGTCAGTCCCTGCCTGCCCGAAGCCCGAAGCTTCCTCCAATTACACCCATTGTCAGCGTTCCCATGGCCCCCTCTGCGCTCCATCGTGCACATCATGCCTCATATCCATTCGCTTTCAACATCTTCTCACTACAACCTCCCCCTCAACCATGTCCATCCATCTGTGCTCTTCGGCAAATCCTCGGAAATCACAGCCCAGCAAGCTTTTCTTCTTGACCTCTACCTCCAGCCCCGGACTCCATCCAAAGGGGTTGTGGTCTAGTGGTATGACATCTTCTTAGCATTGCTCTTTCGAGCAGTACTGAGTTGGAGAAGGTTCTGGGTTCGATTCCCAGCTACTCCACTTTTTGGCCGCGAGGGGGGGCCTATACAATGAGGAATGGGTAAGCTAGCTTTTGTGCTGAGGATATCTGGGCGTGTGGGCTGGAGATATGAGGCAGAGAGAAATGCTGTATGTAGGGCCTTACCACAGCACGATACGGAGAAGCAGCCTTGGTTTTGTATCACAGGGATTCCCGGATTGCTTGAAAGTAAAGTATTGGAGATCACATTCGACTGACACAAACGTAAGTCGAGTATATCATGGAGCACCATGTCTCCGACATATGAGGTAGCTGTGCTATAAGAAGAGAAAAAAGATGGTCATATACGAATTGAAGGACTGCATCTCATCAAATCACCAAACATATTCCCGCAACTCAGCCACGCCTCCTATCCGACATCTGCTCAAGCCTAAATACACTGAAAGTAAAAGTCGTTCTGCTTTGTGCAAGTCGAGCCTGAAACGCAGGTAGTAGCACCAGTCCATCCATTTCCACCGCACTGAGCATACTTGGCAGCAGCAGCACCACCAGATCCAGAGGCCGCGGTCGTAGTAGCAGGGGGAGCAGCGGCAGAAGTCGAAGTCTTGAAAACAGTAGACAAAGTAGTAGGCTTAGCCGTAGTAACCGGAGCAGCAGAAGTAGAAGTAACCTTTGACGTAGCAGGAGCAGCAGAAGTAGAAGTAACCTTTGACGTAGCAGGAGCAGCAGACGTAGCCGAGGTAGCAGGAGCAGCACCACCAGCGCCACAAGCAATCACAGCAGGACCAGGAGCCTTGTAGGAAGTGTAAATACTAGGCTGATAGATATCCACCGAGATACCAGGATCAGAAGCCGAGTAACCACCAGGCAGCGAGATCAAGGCGTTGCTAGCAGGAGAGAAGGAACCAGAGCCTGTGACCTTGATCTGAGCGCAGGATTGGTAGAACTGAGCGCCGTTGGGCGAGTTTGCGGAGTGCAGGGCCAAAAGTTCGACACGCATGAGGTATTGGCCAGGGGCGATGCAGCTGGGCATTGTGAATTTCTGCCAGCCGAAGCCATTGGCGTCGGTGTTTTTGATCATGTTGTCGACACCCCAGACGCCGGCTGAGGTGACTGCGTCGCTGGCAATCTTGAACCACTTCAGGCCAGTAGCAGATGCGGAGACGGCGTCGTCGACTTTGGCAAGGTAGACCTGGGTGGGGCCTTTGTGGGAGGAGGCGATCGGGTTGTCGGAGTCGCCGGAGCCTTGAGGACCACCAAGACCGTGAGCCCAGGCACCGGCAACGGCGGCACCAGCGGGAATGGTGATGAGCTTGGATGAGGTGCCGGCCATGTTGCCGCAAAGCAGGTCGGTGGAGGTGACATCTTGGACGGGATTGTTGGTGGGAGGAGCACGGATGCCGGTCAAGGAGCCTTGGTCAACACCATCGACCATGATACGTTGCATAATGGCGTGGGCATTGACGGAGGCGGCGAGTGCCAGAGCAGAGACGAAAGAGTACTTCATGATGTATATGAGAATCGAATGTGGATACCTGCCAGAGGATCGGAAGAAGATATGTGTGAATTGAACGAAAGAGGTTGTTGGGAGAAAAGAGCGGTGGTCGAAAGGAATGTAGACTGCAGAGGCGATGCTGAGAGGAAGAAAGAGTCAACCCTCGAGGTAAAACCTTGCCCTTATATGTATACATGTTTTCCACATCCAGGGCAGAGCCTCGATGGGCATCCCTACACTCACCACTTGGAGACTGCAAGCAGCGCCACAAACGATAGGCTGATAACCAGCCAAGGCGGTTAGTAGTCGTTGTTCGTTGAACAGTAACATGCCAAGTGGGCGAGTCTGGATCAATCGGCATAGGGCAAAGTCAAATGCACTGGAAGCGATCTGGTGAGGATGTGCCAGCACAGCTCGCGTAGCATCAATCCTAGAAACGTTGATGCATAGATGAAGCACGAAGAAGGAGGTCCACCTATACTCGAAACAAAATAGTTGTTGCCAAGTACGGTCTGGGGCGCTTCTGTCCCGCGTGTGAAAATGCACCTTGCCGATGCTGAAAGCTGATTTTCAACCTTGGTATGGTAGCAAGGCCCGAATATCCGCAGCTAAAGGTGTCAGGTCCACGATTGACCGCTGGTTGTCAGTATGGACCTGCATTCTTCCATATTTCCAGACCAATAGAGGAGCTTTGCCAAGGATAAGCATTTTATAGAACAAGTGTTTGTACAACATGCAAGTCGAGAGCATCCAAGCAAACGCCCGAATGTGGGGATGCGGAAAAGTTTACCTTAATCTCGCTTCAGCACGAGGGCTTCATGACTCTCTGAAGCACGCTACTCAAGTGCGTCTGTCTGCGTTTCATCGCTTTGGAGCATGGGAAGAAAACGTAAGCGACATCTCTGTCGCAGCGAGAATGACAGTGTCTTGTCCAGCACTCAGCCGCAGCGCTTTGCAACGCCAAATGCGACGCAAAGCAGGATGACTGAAAGGATCCTTGTCTTTATCTAGGTCAAGATTGTGATAGAAAGTAGTAGAGCTCATCAGTCTCAATCTCGGACGGCTGTACAGCACTTCCTTGATCGGCTCGCTCGTGCGGTCCGTGTCTCAGATCTGTTGCTCGCTTTTGGATGTCTTTGCTGACGGCGTTCGATGGCGCAAGGTCGCTTCGGTCAAGATTGAATACAGTCATGAGACAGAGAGCTCTAGCTGGTGTGAGAAAGCCTCGTGACTCAAGTGAGTATAAGCAGGCAGCCAGCCAGTTAGCCAGTCAGCCATACGGCCGCTGCATTTCTGGGTTGGCTGTCAGTCCGTATAGTAGGTGACGGACTTGTAGCTATATCGCGCTGTTATAGTGCTACATTAACGGTCGTTCATCATTAGGCTGTTGACAAAAGATGAGTCTGGAAGGGCGCCGGCTCCTCGCACGAAGCTGTCAGCTTCGCGACCCCGCAGCGTGTTTTACGGCCGACGACACTGGACATGGCACAGAGCCACGAGGACGAGGCTGTTGTTGGAAATCAGCCTGTCTGCTTCGGCTGTATCGTCACATCCGCTATGCTAGTTCCCAAAGGTCGGTTGCATCGGGAGATGTATGAGCGTCCTCGAGCAGCGCGTCGATATTCGTTAGTGGGCAGACCGGCGGATCCCGAGTCAAGAACTCTGACAGGGTGGTACTCCCGACTAACATTAGCAGCATTGAGAACGATATCGAAGTAGCAACAGATGGTCAGCGTGACTAAAGACATGATGGATATGGCGAAGGGTAATCTAAAAGGTGCGTTGTCAAAGTGTGCAGAGCTTTTTGTTCAATTTGTGATCGTCACCGTGGATGCAAGTGGTTAGATACCAAGCTTGGATGTGACGCACCCAAAGTTCCATCTGGGAAGAGGTGAATGAATGTTTTAACGACATACAAAAGCTTGATGCCTTAATCCTCGAAGGGCATGCTCGTCGCTAGCTCTTACAGGTTTCTAGATGTAAGCCAAGTACATCGCTCAAGAACATAGAAGTTTGGACGATGTCGTCGCTTGTTGTCTGCAACTAGTCTCGCTTCGGGCTCCAAAAATTAGGAATTGATAGACTAAGTGGCTCAAGTACAACCTCATCAAATGGTGAGATGGCCGAGCGGTCTAAGGCGCCAGCTTAAGGTTAATTCAATACGCTGGTCCGAAAGGGCGTGGGTTCAAATCCCACTCTCATCAATATTCTTTTGCACATAGTATACACGCTAGTGGTAGGCGAGAAGGAGGAGGAATGGGTGCCGGAAGGGATTTTTGAAATTCTGGACGCGGGATTTGTGGATAGCTTTTTTTTGTGCGCGAAGTCTAAATGCATGAATTGGCTTGGCGAAATTGTGTAGAGGATAGAGCAGAGTGTGGGGTACGGATGTATGGGTTGTGTAGGGTTTATGCATGATGATATCTGGTTGGTGGTGAACGAATTATGGCCGCTTCGTGTTTTGCAGACTGCGAAAGTCAGAAAGCAAGTCGAAGGCAAAGGATGGATACCACCGCGATGTCCGGATAATCGACGAGCTTTCGCAAGTAGATCAGATCCAGGCTATGCGTTCCGTAATGCCCAAGATGCCATCGCAACAGGGTCGGCGAATAGGGACGAAGAATCTCCAGTCAGAAACATGACAGTGAGCTTACACCGCAGCACCAAGACATCATGCCCACGAGGCCTTGAGTTACGCGTCATGGGGATGTTCATACAATCTATGCTTATGGGGTAGGCGCAGAACACAAGGTAGAGCCCGAGACATTCAATCTGCTTGGCTGACAATGTTCCGGGCTGGGGGTTGTACACAGCCGCGTGGCTAGAAGAGATTGACATGCTTCTCACACAAGAAGATCTGACATAATGGTGGAGTGGAGTGCAACCAAGAAGGTGATCTTGTTGTAAGGCCGCGGACAAGTCGGAGGCAGAAGAGGTCTTGACACCGAAGTGAGGCTGTGGATATGAGGCTGCCGGAGGTTGGTATGGTAGATCGGCAAGAGATGCGCAAGAAAAGGCGGATGCAGAATCACCGACACCGCCGAATGTGGATAATCATCACACGTCAGTAAATCCTCCGAAGTATCACTGCAGACTCAGCTTGAAAAAGCAGCATCATGACTGTATCAAACAAGAAGGCGAAGTTCTCCAGGTGCAAGAGGTTGACGGTGACGTTCAGGGTCCTTCGGGTAACCCCACGGACTTGCTAGTCCAAAACAGGCAAAGCCTTCGGACTTTCTCGAGGCAGCTTATCCTTATTCTTGATTCATCCTTTGCCTTGCCTCTGCGCGTTTGTATGAAGCAGCCCGAGGAGAGCGCGTGAGCAGCGAAATAGATGCTGGAGCTTCGGAGAATACGCGTCACTGCAAGTCAGAAGGCGATGCAGAAGGGTCCAGTGGCCTGCAACAAGGCTGCATGACGCGGCTGTGTGACGGGATGCTGCTATATAGGCAGAGGAGGAAGGTAGGTTGTTTGCATTTGCATTTTCGAAGCAGAGAAGCATTTTGTCCCATCCCCACCACCAAACACAAACAGAAAAAGACAAAGATCCTCAAGATGAAGTTCGACTTTTCCATCCTCGCTGCTGCTACTGCTCTTGTCGGCTCAGTCAATGCCGCTCCTCAGAATAACAACAATGGTAACAACTGGCAGAGCTACGCTTCGCAAGCAAGTTCTTACTGGGCATCAGCTGCACCTACCGCAAGTGGCGAGTGGTCTTCCTGGGCCAATGCCGCCTCCTCGTACTGGAACAGCGTGAGCCCCAGCGCTGCACCCTCGCAATGGTCATCCTACGCCTCGGCTGCATCTTCATACTGGGCTTCCAACAGCGGCAGCCAGATTACTGCTGCTCCCAGTGCCTTCCCTTGGGCTGGTGGCTTCGGCCCTGGAGGTCATGGCGGCCCTGGTGGCTGGAGAGGTGGTAACGGGTACGGCCCTTTCGGCTCCAATGCCAACAATAGCGCCGCTGCTTCCAACTCTGGCTGGGGTCCTTGGGGTCAAAGCGGTGCTTGGACTTCCGGTCCCTGGACATCTTGGTGGGGCGGAAGTAACTGCCCTGACAGCACTTGGTCTGGTTGGACTTCCGGACCTTGGGGCACTAATGCACCTTGGACTTCTTGGTCTGGCTGCCAGGCTTCCACCACTGCGACTTCTACAGTCACCACGACCGTGTCAGGTGTCCCCACTACTTCCCTTTCCTATGGTGTCCAGGTGAATGCTGCCACAGTCGCTTCTGGGTCAGCCTCGGCAGCTACGGCTTCTGCTACTGGTGCTGCTGCCAATCTTGGTGTTTCTGGCGCTGGTGTTGGAATTGGAGCTGCTATCGCCGCTTTGTTGATGCTGTAAAGAACGCATGGGATTACATCGGTATGAATGGCATGATCTTGACGAGGAAAGCAGAAGTCGGGTTTTGCTTGTATGCTAGGTTGCGATGGGGACAACTGAAACACGCTTGTCAAACACAACTGTACCTTCTCTTGCCTCGTGATGTTGTGTCAGTCGGCTCCGCTTGTGTATTGCAGAACGGTTGGGTTGAAGGACCCTTCAGTGCCGTGTACGTGGCCATCCAGCAATATATTCGTGATATGAGACAAGTCTGCGTACCACTGTGTCTAAACTGTCGCTTTTGCTCGTCTTCATGAGTTGTTTCGCATGGTCGAATGTGCGCGAAATGAAGCCTTGTCAATGACGCCAGAAATGCTCGGCGTCGGGCGCAATCTGCGGACAGGAATGGGTGACTTGTGTTGTGCCACGGCCAACAACCGTCTCGCAAACTCGTAGTCGACTCGCTATACTGTCATTGTCACTGCTGGCTGTCGGCGGAAGCTCGTGACGCCCCTCTGAGCATAGCGAGTGATGGCTCGACGGGTGCTTGCCACTTTATTGTGTCATCTGCCTGTACAGGCCATCTTGCTTCCAGACGCTCAACAGCTATCTCTTCCAGCCTCCGAGAGCTTCGAAGAGCACCGCCCGGGGTCCTTTCAGCTCTCTCGTAGCAGTAGAAGCAGACGCGAGTCATCATCAGGTGAAGGAAATGCTTGTTGGCGCGAGCACAGGCCGGCCGCGAGGTGCGGTCTTGCTCACAGCGCCGGCGTTATTGCCTTCCATTCCTCACAGCTCCCTCTGCGCCAACCACAACATCGACGACAAAATTATCATCAACAACTTCTCCTTCTCTTCAATCGCACGCGGTCCTCTTGTACACAGAGCTCTATCACGCTTGTGGCTGTTCAAGGCAGTTTGTGATGGCCTGACACCTAACGCCTACACTCTTCAGGTAGATTCGCATCGCTCAAGCTCAAGAAGGTGCGACCATCAGTGCTTTCCCTTCAGCCGTACGCTGACCATGATGGCGATAGATCTGCGCACCTTCCGCGAAACTCGCCGTTGCTTCCGCTGTACTCAAGTAAGTCTGGTGACGCGCACTTTCCTAAGGTAAGCGCGCATCATCAAGCAGCGCCACCCGTTCTCATCAACATCGCCTTGCACCATCAGTCAACGAACCCATTTTGCTTTGGCATACCAAAAGAGAAGGAAGTAAGAGATCTTGGTCGAGGTATTCTGAAAACAGCTGAAGTGCGCCAAACAAGCAGCGAGAGACACCGTCTCGGAGTTGACAGCTGGCTTCTCATTGTCTCGTCGCTTCGGCGAAGCAACCTGGCAGTCGACTCGCAAGCAAACTTGTCGTGCGCCGAGAATGGTCTGTTGCTCTTCCGGGCTCTCCTTAGGGCAATTGGCCAGGTGTTGCTGTATGACGGCCGCGCTTTCCAGGTCGAGTTGGTGTCCTTGCCCTCCACACATCTTGCCTCCCCGGTAAGCCCGGCAGACTTGTGCTGGTCCGATGAAAGTCTTGTGCCTGCCCTCTCGTACCTCTTCATCTTTTTTCTGTCTTTTCTTTCTGTCTTCTCCTTTTGTCCTTTGTCTCTTGCTTCTGCTTTTGCTTTTGCTTCCTTCATTGCTGGTCAACAACAGTAAGTCTCCAGACCAAGCAATACACCCGGGCAAGAAGTGTAAGGCGCCCACCACCTGTCATGCGGCTGATCACCCTCGGCTTCCGCGCATCACCCCCATCTTCTGGCAAGACGCCACACGACTCCCACACCCGCGCTCAGATGAACGGTAAGTCTATACAACGGTAGGTCAAAGGGCATCGGCCATGGTAACCGACCCTCCTTCTCTCATGTCTCCCAGCCGCCTCCGGGACGTTGGTCAACCCTACCCACCCGAAAGCTCCGGCTTGCTCGCGTTTTACACACCCCACCGGCAGCCTTCCTTCGGGATACTGGTCCGCGCTAAAAAACCTCCCCCTCACGCAAAGCTCTCGGAACGCCGAAATGGAATCACCCATCGGTGCAGCATGAAGGTCTTCTTTGGCCCCTCTTGATTCCATTCAACCCTCTCGGGGGCAAAATGTCGAAAAAGGGGGATGAAAAGTCGGCCTTGCGTAGCTCCCTTTGTGTGTCCTTCTTCGCTTCCTTGTTTCGCTGTTTGCAGGTCTTCCTCGTTGGCTCTTTTCTTCCCGCCTATTTGAATGTGCCGTTTTATCAGTACTGCTTCGCGCTGCTGCGACACAATGTTTCTTGGTGCTTTTCTGGAATACAAAATTGCTGACGCTAACGCAAATGATGGCTGCGTGTTCGTTTATGGACATAGGCTGGGCGTGTGCGCAATAAGATTGAATGTCTTCCCCTTTGGGGAGCCATAGCTATGGGAAACGCATAGATGCCGCCTTTCTTTGGAGGTTATTTTGCTAGTAGTTCCTTGCTACATTTGTGGGTCAGGGGCTTTCTTGTGGGCGAACCATGTCTCTTGGCTGTTGAGACTTCTTGTCGGCTCTGTTTGATATCGATAAAGGTTTTCGTTTTGTGTGATTGTGACCATCATCCTATTTCGGGAGTGAGCCATTCCGAGTTTTTGTTGCGTCGACCATTCGCTGCGTGGCTGTTTGGCGGAGTGCGGAGCTCACATAAATGCCTGCTTCTGCGCTTCACTCGGGAGTTTGTGCATGACTTTCGATCAAGTCGATCCAGGCCGTTGCAATCGTTCTGCCGAAATTGTTGACATCCCTGAAACCAATGCTAGCAAGCACCCTGAGGCCTCCAAATACGACTATGCGAAAACGCGTGTGCAAAGGAAAGAGGTGTGTCTGTGTTGACATACTTTAGTAGACAGACGCGTAAGTCGTGCCCTGTCCCTTGTCATCATCTTCTCCTTACCACTACTGGCTGAGATAATGCCGCACAAGTCTGTCGTTACGTCTCGAGGTAGTAGCCGATTAGGGACCTTCGCATGAGTCTCAAACTTTGCAAATTTTCTTTCCACATCACCTCATGAGACCCTTGAGATCGAACGGTGAGTGGATCCCATGTTGTGAGTAGAGATGTGTAATTGTAGCGGCCGAGAAGCTGTACCGAGCTGAGATGAGCTGAGCTGAGCTGAGATGCTATTACTCACAAACCGAACCGACGACGGGAGGTGAGTGTTCTGTCATAAATCATACTCTTCCCTGCGCAGTTATGATGGCGGCGAATGATCGGACGAATGTATGGAGTCTAGGATACGGTCCTCAAGTCGATCTCAAAGAACGAGTCGTACGATCAAAGCGGATATCCCTCACGACAGATCCGTGGCTAAACACTCGAGTGCAGTCGCCTGACAATACCATTCTAGGAAGTCTTGCGATGTTGAGATGATAGGTAATATAACGCGGTAGATGAGCCATGGCGGACACGAGAGCTCGACTGCGTCCGAGAAGGTCCTACCATAGTTTATGAAACAGATTCTATACACCCAAAGAGTTATTTCAGATTGAGATGCCCTCAAGACGTGGCTGGCTTATTTTGTTGGCAGAGTGGATCTGACTGACAAACAGTAATTGGTGAGGCACTGCAGCAATAGATTGTAGTGAGAAATCTTGCAAGCAGAGATGCTTGGTGCATAACAAAAGAGCTTGGTGACAAGACAGAGACAAGTATAGGTGTCTGCGATGCATTGGTATTTTGGGGGGGTGGGGGGAACTGCGAACAGATGACCATGTAGACTAGACTCTGTGAGAAAGAATGCAGCGTTCGTGGAAGAGGCTTGAATCCTCGCAGGCGCATGAATTTGGATTAGCTTGCGAAGATCTGTCTTTGCTCGGCAAATTCACGATTGATATTGAATTGATTCACATCGAACCACTAATCCACAACAACCACAAACATCAATTCTCTCTGTGTCATCCTAAGACGCCTGACAGCCACATCAGTCTACTCTTCCATACCATCATCACACAATCCAGCATCATGGTGTCCACCAGAAAGGGCGTCTACGAGTCGGATCCTCGCGCCGCAATCAAGACCAGGAACAAGCGCAAGCAGGTCGATGAACTTACGCGATCCCTTCAAGATACTCCTGCGCACGTCGACGCTACCACTGAGCGTCACAATGCCCCTGACGGGTACGATTGGGCTACCGATCTGATGAACACGAGAGAAGCTCCTGAACAAGATCACTCGGGCTCCAAGCATACGATCAAATCCTCTGGCCCCTCGAGTATGTCCAGCATCAAAACTACCCAAGAAGAGCAGCAAATGACAAACCGCGCTGCCCCTGCTGATCCTAAGGCCTTCAATGTTGACCTGCATCACACCGACCGTGGCTTTGCTCACGTCGAGAATGGCATCGTCGTCGTACCCAACCACGTCTACGTTGCATCGGAGACTGCCTCAGGTCGACTTCTCGAGTGGGCCGAGGTCTCCCTTGACCAAGAACGCATTTACACGCGCTTCAAATTCGCACTGGAGGCCGGCACAGTCACCAACCTCCGCGAGTTCTACGCTCTGCCTGAAGACCATGTCGCCAAGGTGGGCCCGACCAGCTTTAATAAGCAGGTAAGTACAGTTGTGGCGTGATGCTGAAGGGACTCTCTGACTGACTCTCCTTAGCTCTTCTACAGCGCTGGCTTGCTCTACCAGGCCAGAAGCATTCTCATTGACGAAGGTTTCCGTGCCTCCACTTGAGTCTGGAAACTGCGGTAGAAGATTCATTGGTGCCCCCTAGAGAACCATGATTGAATCCCTGATATAGACAACTTGGAGGCCGAGAGTTCACTTGCATTGAGGCAGCGCTCGATTGTGCTGGACGACGATGGACGAGAGAAGGTTACTGATTGCATACAATAGTCGCCGAAAAGTACGGTAGATATGCAGATGTGTCTTATATCACCAGATTGTATAACTGCAAGGTTACGCTTATGTCGCATTCAATCGTTGTGAGCTTCCCTGTGCATTCGGAAGGCTTGCACCTAGTACCTAAGTGGGCTTACAGTGTCCAGGAAGTCTCGTCGATAAATGGGACCATCACGTCCTGGCGACGGAAGGGGCATCAATCGGATGGAGCCACTAACTCATGGCTGCTCTCAGCCCATATTGCAACCTCATCAGCTTGTGCTGGTGAGCACGATGGTAAAACCGTGCTGAATATACTATGATTGTGGAGACAAGTATTGAGATACGTGAGAGATGTAAAGCAGCCCCACAACCTGTCGCCAAACGTTCGAGCAAGTAGATCGTGTTATAGACCTGAATAAGTAGAGAAAGGAACATCCTAGACAATGCCCGAGTTTCACAAACAACCAGTCACATCAACCAGGACTAACACATTGCTAACAGGACGAAGAATTATTGGACGTATATTATACATGGTAGAGCATGATTGGAACGCTGATACCCTGTATCACTTCTGGTCACAGGTATTTGGTAGGAGCGAAAAGTGTATGCAAGTCACTGAAGCAGATACTACGAGGGAAATCTCAGTGCAGCGAGAAAGCGGTGCAGGAAACAGATGCGGAGGGAGACAGGAAGTGCAGCAAGAAATGTGCCAAACTGAGCATACCGCTGATGACATTTGATCACGACAGAGTGAGTGTCTCGCAGGTGGCCAGATTAGGACTAGCCCACGACCATGGTCGCGTTCTTGTTTGTATCTTCAGCAAATCCACGAATACCGTGTACACAAATTATTTCTCTCTTCTGCAGCATTGTAAACACCACGTCCAGATTGTCGCGCGCTTATCGCGAAAATTCGGCAAGATGATTTCGACAAGAGCAGAACACCACGCAACACCGTCCGTGGACACTACCAGTCAAAAACGTAAGTTTAGACGTGTAAACAAGCAAGTCGCTTGCTCTGACCTCATTGGAGCTTCTATCTCCACCAGCAGAGAGATTGGCGTGGACACTCGGAATCCGGCAGCGCCCAGTGGCGTCGTGGTGTGCAGAGGCAACCGTGCCGCTGGAGCCAGACGCAGCAGAAACAAGAAACGCAGAACAGTCAACCCATCTCATTCACCCCACGAGGGATTTGAACCTGAACAGCACATCTCGCCCCAACCTATCTCACTGGCCCTCTCGGACGGACCTGGACATCAAGAGTCCCTCGATCTCAACACAACAACTCCTCAGGACGAGGTCCTCAAGCTCCTTCACGACGAGGATGTCCAGGATCTCCTCCACAAAGCTGCGATTAGCAAGAATGCCAGTGAGAGAAAGGCCGGAGAAGTGTTGAAGACTCGGCTGCATCGTATCCCAGAGCTAGTGGCTAGAGCAAAGCGGACTGAAGAGCAGCTTCGTATCTTGAGAGACATGAAGGCGGAACTACTCGGCAAGAAGGGGCGGGAGACACATCGATGCGCCAAAAGCGACGTCGAGACGAGCGCTTCTACTCCTACACCCGAGGTCAAAGAAGACAACAAACCATCGAGTAATACCATCGACAACTCCCTAAAGTCTACCAAGAACATCACTGTGCCAAAGCACTATATGCAGCCTGAACTTCCCACCATCGTCCCCTCAAACGGCGACATCCGGGTCCCTGTGTCTATCGAAATCCGTGAGCTGCGCAAGACCGCCACCGATGACTACGTGCAGAAGTTCAATGACTACGGACAGGAGCTCCACAACCGCGAGTAGAAGCTCAATGACCGCGAGCAGAAGCTCAAAGACGAGCACGTGCGTTTGCGCCTTGAGCGCGGGGAGATCGAGAGTAAAGCACTGGTAGCCGTCCCTTGGGACAAGCTCTCCCCCGAACAACGTGCTACATACATGGAGTCGCGCGGTCTTGCAGCCTTCCACGGTGCCGCACATGGAAGCAGTTGCTTTGTCTTGATGGCTACCAATATCTCTGCATTCAACTCGATCAGTGAAGACGAGAAGGAGCCCTCAGCCAACATTGATGGACCGCAGAGTGCTTTCGGCTACGTTGGCTCGGGAAAGACTCAGAAGGCGGATTCGGTGGTGATTGATTGCGACGAGCAGGGCTGTCATTGAGCCTTAAATTTGACTCGTCCCAGGTAGCTAATTCATGCGCAGAGGGGATCAGCTCGCGAGAAAGATGACTAGTGGCAACAATAAGCTGTGAGAGAGCAGTGTGGAGTTCAATGTTGATGTATCATTGAAAGCCATGGCACGGGAGTAAGACCTATCGGTCGGGGCCTGGCGAGAGGTTTAATACCGAGAAGATCGTGACATAGGGGTGCATTAATGGCAGGAGTATTCGGTTACGCGGAGACCGAAGATAAGGTTGAGGGATGGTTCAGGAGTCCACCAAGAGTAGCCGTAGCGCAAGCGCTCCTCGAAAAATGCTATAGATCGGCATGAAGATTACAGTAGGATTGAGCAAGGGATGGAATCGTGCTTCTTGTTTTCAAATAAAGCTCTTAGAAACATTCTTGACTCATCTTAGCACATCCGTGGTACCAAAGTGAAGCGGAATCATTTTCTTAAAGTCCAGTAAGCCTCTCGACGACGCATGGTGGCGGCCGCGCTCTCCGTATCGACAACATCAATGAGATTTTCTATCGAGTTCGGTGGTTGTGAGAACTACACTGCGAATGGTGTGCAGTTGTGCGTGGCTCTGGGGAAGCTGATGCGAGCGAAGATATGACGAGATAGGGCCGAGTATAGCTCTGAGTTTGCTAGCGTCTTCTTGGGCAGATCGAACTTGCTCGCGAAGGCGTGCATTTTCTTGCTCGTTTGCTGGTTCGAAGTCGACTGCCATCTGATCATGAGCCTCGTAGAGTCTCTCAAGCGCCGACAGCGTCTCTTGGTTTGCGATCTCAAGATTAGCGACCAGGAAGACCTCTCGAGCTCTGAGATCTGCGGACTCGACCTCTACCGCGCTGATAGATTCTTGCGTTGAATCAATTGGCACCAAAGTTCCACTGCGCAGCGCAATGCGCCCTTGCAATTCATCCACTGTGACGAGTGCTGCATTTCTCTCCTCCTTCAGCTTTGTAGCGCGAGCTACCCACATGTTAAACTTTGTTCTGATGCAGGATTTACAATCAGGATCGGTGGGTGGTGCAGGGGGTTTACCGCAGGTCGAACACGGTGTGATTCCGGATGTCGTCTGTCCCGGAGGAGACGACACTGCGGTTGCGTATCGGGAAGTAGGACTGGTCGAAAAGTTGGACGCTTACTGCTGCCCTTCGACGTCGTTCACACGAGCCTGGAGTCTGGCACACTCTTCGCATGATAGTACGATGCTGTTTGGTACAAGTCCACCGCAAACATGACAAGGTCGCGAGTCCAGGGTTGCCTTTGCTTGCTTGTCGTCTTCGGATGCAGAGGTACGCGCGGCCACGGCGGCGTCGGGGGTGTCCGCCGGGATGTGTCTCTTAGCCTCTTCGAGCTCGCGACGTACGGCCGCCATCTGATCACGGAAGCTTTGACTTTGCTCGTCCAATCTGATTCTGGCTTGCTCTACAAGAGCTTGTTTCTCATCCTGCAGAGCAGCTGTGGCTTCGATCACGGCAACTTTACTGACGTCCGTGGAGACTAGGTCGTTGATTCCTGCGATCTGACTGCGTAGCCTCATGTTCTCATCCTCCATTGCTCTTGCTCGGGCAGTCAAATCATTGAACTCGATTCTCGCGGCTCTGGACCATTCATCGGCAGCATTGTCTTTATCGATGAGCGCCCAGATTCCAAGCCTGAGATTCGGGCAGCTTCAGACTGGATCTTCTTGTTGGCTTGATCGAGTTGGATTTTGAAGTCATCTCTTTCTCTGTTCGCGGCTTCGATCTGAGAGGTAGCCTTCTGAACCTTCTCGGGAGCATCGGGCTTCTTCGCTATGTTGGCCTCATCAAGTTGGGTGCGCAAGTTGTCGGTCTCTTTGTTCGCGGCTTGGAGTTCGACGCTTGACTCGTTGATTTGTCCTTTGAGCTTGGCGACTTCGAGGTCAGATTCGTTCTTCTTCTTCTGTAGGTCTTGTAATTGCTGTTCGCTGTAGGCCAAGTCGCTTTCAACTCTCCTGAGATCTTTCTTCAGGTCACTCTGGGTGGTGGGCTTTTGCGCGATGGATTCAATGACGCGAGGTTGAGTTTCTTTCTCCACCGTGGCTTCGTAACCGCTCTTCTCATCCGCTGGTCGGTCTTCGACGAGCAATACTTGCTTCATAGGCTGAGTGTTTTCACCGAGCGTGTTCTGCTGAGCAACTTGCTGAGCCTCAAGCGCTTCCAACTCCTCTGTGACGTCCTCAATCCCAATCACCTTCGCGATAACTCGACCCGTAGACCTGGGGACTCGGCTTGGTCTTTCGTCTTCGAGGACGACGGCCTGGCGGATCTCATCGAACGGTTGAGCGAAGCTGCTGTCAGAAGAGGGTTCATTCTGCTTCAAGAGGTGTCTTTGGGTGAATTGACTGTAACTGTTGGCTTGAGTGATACCAGACTGGGTCGTTCTGGAGTGCGCAGAACCAAGTCCAGAGCCTATGCTCACACCAGAGGACCCACCAGATGACTGAGTAGCTGATTCTGCTTGAGGAAGAAAGCTTGCGGCCATCGCTCTCATTGCACCTACCGCTGTCTGTCTGGCGGCGGGTGTTGTACCGGCATCGAGAGTAATACTCGCACTACCATGAGAAGACTCGACGAAGTGTTGGGTAGCTCGTTGAGTAGGCTGAGTTTGCGTGAGGCCGCCTCGAGGAGCAGCACCTCCCCTGCCGCGCCTGCGACCACCTTTACCGCCTCCATGCGGTGGGGAGACGTAGTCATGTTGAGATTGATGTTTTGAGTAGTTATTGCGTGGTGTTGTATGCTTTGTGCTACTGCCTCCATTGCTGCTAGTGTCAGGAGCGTCCCACTGAGACAGGTTTTTCTTGGACCAGATCGTCTTTGTATCTGGGTTCTTCAGGGATGCATCTGCGGAGGGGGCAGGGGCAGAATCGGTCTCACCATTTATCTTTTGAGGGTTGCTGAACTTTGGTGTCACTGATTTGTCGTTCTCCTTCGTGTTTTTGTGTGCCTTGTCGGGTGTGGCGGTGTCGTGGTCTGTCTTCTTGGGCTTTGATTTGAACTGAGCCATGATGGCAGAGTGTGCGCGATGATAGTACTTGATTGATATTGGGATTTTACGGTGCAAAAGGTGTGTGATTCGACGAAGAGTGACAAGGAAAAGCCCAAAGCTGTTTTTGTGAATTTGCGCTGGTGAAAACAAAGCGAGTCCTTGATCGAGACCGTGGAAAATTCACACATGCACAAAGAAATATCCCATGATATGGACGAGAACTTGTTTTCCTGGGCTCCCTCTAAGAACGATGGCATGTATGATCAACAGCTGTAAAGAGGCACAGTGCTTTTGATATTAAGCATACATGTCGATGGGAGAGGCAAGACAGGCCTTTCCCTTCTGCAATGATTCTATATGCCAAATACACTCTGCTTCTCTATATACTGGACAGCAAGTGTATACGATGATGGAGAGGCGACTCGATATCGTCCCTTGCGCAGCTATCTCGGAGACCCATGCTATGCACCATTGGCAGCTGTAGAAAGGCACAATAATTTTCAAGTTCGGTAGATATGTCACTGGAGACAGCCATATATCGCTATCCATTTTTCACGCTTCAGTATCATGAAGAAGATTCTGCATTTGGACAGGATGTACAGTTGTTATGACTGGCCAAGGAAAGACGCTGTATCATAACTCCTGATGTTTCAACTATGTACTCCTGAACAAAGCCACTACCTCCTGTCTATTCTCTAATTTCCAGCTCCTCGACCTTCTCCTCCAGTTCCTTGTTCTCCTACATGATCTTTGCCCAGCCATTGATGGTCGCAAGTCTGTTCTCGCGGTCCATCTGAGCCTTCATGCGACCGAAAGCTGCCAGGGTCTCCTCCAACTCCCCGATCTTCTCGTTCTTCGCTGCCATTGCAGCCGCAGCATTTGCCCCTTATGCCATGTCAGGGTACTGATTCTGCCAATTCATCCACTCCTGAAGTAGCTTGTTGTAGACACTGGGATGGTGCCAGAACTTGAAGTTGCAGGTGACCTTCATCTCGTATAAGGCTATGGCAGGGCCCGGGAGAAAGTGCTTGATGCTCGAGAACTCGCGCATACGCCTGCAACAGGCAGGATCACGGGTCGCAGAAACATGTAACTGCAACAGGCATCTCTGACACCAGATGTGGTCGCGACAGACATTCAGGAGACTTTCACTGGAGCCGCACCACTGGCAGGCAAGAAGTCTCAAGCGCTCGCAGTCAGCGCGGATGTCCGGGCGTAACATATGCTTGACTTCATTGAAGGAGACGTCGATGTCGTAGGGGCGGTAAGCTGAGCGCTCGGTCACTGCGATGCGGCGAGGTCGGGCTGTGTGATGGTCGGCCTCGAAGGTCTTGTTCACGCACTCGGAACACCAGTAGCAGCTCTTGCATGACATGTGCAGATGAGATGGCGCAGGGCGAGCAGACTCATAGGCACCGTACTGCCAGCAACAAGGGGTAGGAGCGCACTCTCCCTGGTGTGTCTTCCCGCAGATGAGACACGGTAAAGGCTTTTCTGCCCTGCGATTGCTCTGTGATGGTCGAGGGGCAGGTTGTGCAGGCCGAGACCTGGGTGGAGGATGCGTCTTGGAGCTCCAGATGGTTGCATTTCCGGGTGCTTACGATCGTAGTCGTCCTTCTTCTTGGGGTCGCCGAGGACCTCGTAGGCGGCGTTGATTGCTTGCATAGTCGAATTGGCGCTCTCGCGCTTGTTCTTGTCGGGGTGATTTTTGAGGCAGGCGGCATGGAAGGCTTTTTTGATTTGTGCTTGGTCGGCATTGCGAGAGAGACCCAGAAGCTTATAGATGTCTTGATCTGATGCCATTTCAGTGGTTGCTGGCGTATGTTGAATAGGCTGTATGTGATAGACAAGTAGGTGATGAGTCGCGAAAGCGCACGACGAATTCAGCTCCAAAAAGAGGTTTTAGAGCGACCGTTGCGAGAAACAGAGCGTTAGTGGAAGCAGTACGTGATCTTACGTGCAAAGCGAACGAATGAAGAGGCCGTGAAAACCAACAAGGTGGTCAGCGAGCTTGACCGAAGTATCGGTATCTTGGCTGAATAAACAAACTGAATCTCACTTGCATGCAGGAAACTATAGCTAACCGCAGAATTGCCAAGATACGCAAGTATAAGCAGCTGCTTTGTCGACAGACAAAAACGGGATTGATGATGCAAATTGGAACAGGGATATACTATAGAGCATTTCACAAATGATTGTCACGCGAGAAGCAATATTGGATTATGAGATGTTCAGGTTTTGTCAGAGTTTGGTATGCTCATTTTGTTTCGTAGTCATGAGAGCGACGACGAAGTACATATTCATGAGAGCCATGAGCTATGTATTTGGAGAGCTAAGTAGCCGTATGGGGATTCTAGCATTAGTCCCGCCATTGTATCGGTGCCCCATTGGACAATGAGTCAGCGTCAGTTTTCTTAAACTTAAGGAAGCCTTTGGTCAAGTCTGAAAATGATTTGTTTCAGTTGGATCTGCTGAGCATGGATCATTACAAGGATGTGTCGGGAGTCAGCGTTAGCAGGTTCGTCGTCGTTAGCAGGTTCGTCGTCGTTAGCAGGTTCGTCGTCGTCAAGATCAAAGTCTCCGCTCTCTGAGCCTTCTGAATCGTCGTCTATATCATCCAGAATGCCAGCACCGTGTCTTCTCTGTGCATCTTCCATAGCATCAGGACAAAGACCGCTGCAGGCTTCCCAGTCTGCGCCGCAGAAGAAGCAGAACTCGTGATGGCAGCCGTAATGACCGCCGTTGAGGCCCATGTGAGCACAGGCATTGTCCTTGAAGAGCAGGAGGTTACACTTTGGGCAGCGTCTGGCACCAGATGCTTCAGCTCCACGTATGTTCTCTGCGAGCGTTGTATCTTGTGCACAAGGACCAGGGTGAGCGAGATCTCTGCAGCACAGGCAGGCGATCGAGTTGCAGTAACGGCACTGGGTGTTCTCTGCGGTAGTGGTTGTCGAATCCGTGATAGATTCGGGCAGGGCTGCGAATCTACGGCAATTAGCATTTGGACAGTAGAAACGAAGGGGAACAGGGCAATCCCACTCAGGATAAGAGCGTTCGAGGAACTCGTAAGTTTCGGCTGGCAGAATAGACTGGAAGAAGCTTGGAGAGATTGGGCGCATGCACTCGACGCATTCAAGTCTTCTGCTACTTTCGTTGATGCCGTGCAACTGGAGAAGGGTGCAAGGCCGGCAGAAACCTGGATGTCCGCACGGCAACATGTAGACATTGTGAACTTCGCCGTCGCATGTATAGCATTCTCTTCTTACGGTGGATATCTCTGACATGGTCAGGTCGTGATGAATTGTAATCTTGTTGGTAGGAAGTGGAGGGATTGAAGTGAGGTGTTTGTGGTCTGGTATTCAAGAAAGTGTCGCTTGCTTGGATTATGTAGCAGCCGACGACGTTGACTCCCAACAACACGCGCTCTTTGTTAGCCAACAATGTCTTAGTCAACGTGAGAGGAGTTCAGTATCCATCACAAAGGCAGGCAAGAATCGACTCGTACAAACAAAGAAATGGCTCATTGATTGTAAGCCAGTCTGAGAGCAGCTCTCAACCGGAGACCACCGCTGACGGCTCTGTCTCTCCGGTTCACCCATCTTCGTTCAAGCCATTATGGCCTGCTTTGCTCAAGGCTGCGCTCCAAGTGATCTCCTTGTTCGCTATACAAAGATCATTGTCATTTTTAGGCTGGCTCGCGCAGATATAGATGGTCTTCAAACGAGGAGTATGTTGAGGTCACCCTGCGGCACCCTCACGACCTCGGTTTCCAGTCCAAAGCTGCCCTATACCCAAGTTCGGACAACGAGACGACTTCTCATAGTCTTTCGCGATACAGAGATACAGCTTTGAGTACGATCTCGAGGACTCGCACACCTGCAAACCTTCTCCGTCGCCAAGTCCCCGTAGCAAATGAGTAATCAGAAAAGCCAGATTCGACTACTGGTACATCCTGTCTGAGCTAAACGAGCGCAGAACGAACATCTCTCTCAATGGCGGCGGAGCTCGTTTAAACGAGGTATCCACGCATCCAAGCAATCAGATCATCGATTGCCTTCTTCTGAAAGTCAGGCAGACCATCAACCATACGAGCCATTCCCATATGAGCCACAGCCTGTTCGGTGTCCTCAACGTCTCCAGCCAATTCTAGGGCAGCGACAGCCTGCTGGATGGGCCGATCCTGTGTGATGCGGATCGCGGCGAAGTAGATCTGCTGGTCAACGGTAATGTTGATAGCTGCAGCCATAGCACCGCCGGGAACGCGAGGCAGGCCAACTCTGATGGCGGCATCGATGGGAGCCTTGCGGTGCCACTGCTGGCAGAGGTCGCAATTGCAGCCCTGCAGATCCTCCTTCATCAAGGCGGCGAGGTGGGCGCCGAATTTGAGGAAAGACTTGAAGTAGTAGCCAGATGGATGACCGTAGATTTCGATGTCTCTCTTGGTTGGCGTGTCATCATGTTCGGTAATTCTGTACTCGATGTGATAACCGGTGGGGAGACCACGTGTCTCGAACGCCTTGCCTTCTAGATGATTTTAGTAGAAGAACCCAACAATAAACTCTCTGAATACAAACCGAAGAGAGCTTAAACCTCGGCTTGTCTGCGCAGAGAAGCGCGGAAGTATCCGTAACCAGAGTCAGGATCGAGCACTTGGTAAGAAGGATTGCCATTGTGTAAGAAGATTCCGTTGCCATCTGAGGGCAGAAGCTCGAGGAAGATGGTGAATGGGGCTGTAGCTCCCACGGGCAGATACGACTGCTCAGGGGTGAGTTGACGCTTGAGAATGTCGCTGATCGTCGTCGATCTGGTATAATCGCATGAGTATTGAATGACAGGCTAGCTGATGTGGGTGATGACATACCCGTTGGCAGAGCCAGGAACAGCCTGCGAGGTGACATAAGGATGCGACATCGCGAGGAGTGATCTGTGCGAGACCGTGGTAAGTTGTTGTGACTTGAGAAATTGTTGGATTTGTTGTAAACAACAATCCGCGGGTGGGCAATGTGCTTAGGCGTCGCCGGATTTCCAAGCGCGTCAATTCTTTCTCGAACGGCAACCCCAACTCTTGAACGACACAAACGCCTTCTCCCCTCACACGGGCTTTGTGTCAAATCTCTTATCCGAGCCTCTTCTTTCTTGTTCACTACCGTCGTATCCATTACCCATCATCAATCACTACGACGGCAGCTCTGTGCTTCCTGCCGCACCTCTTCCATCGATCTTTTTGGCCACTGCTTTAACTATCCAGCGTCCTGACACTATTATGCTCATCACTCACCATTGAGAGAGCTTTTTCAATCAAGATCATTTCTTTGCCATTGGCAAGGAGCGCTGGGGTTAAGCGCAGCGTGCTGCCTGTCCCAGCTTTGTGTCCAGCTGCGCGTCCTTGCTGTGCGATGTCTTTGTGTGCTTCAGTACGTATTACGAGTGCAGGTTGTCCCATCGTTCTCTTCTCATTCATTCACTTAGAAATTTCCCTTTTCTGCTCGTCACTCCTGTATTAAAAGTCCGCACCGTTCCAATGCTCACTACCGCGAGCGTCAACATGACCGCGATTATTACTTCGCCATGGAAGTGGCTTTCTCAAGCTGTCACCTCCACCTTCCTATCTCCTGTCTATCAATATTTCTCTCTCACTCTCATGAACGTCGTGTACTTAGTCGTTCCTGCAATTCGAAGAGCAGCGCCAGATCCCCTGCAAAGGGCAGAATCGGGTCAGTGCAATATCGTACGATCTATCATAATCTCGAGCTTACCAGACTTATCAGCGCTAGTACTCTGCTGCCTGTCGACGCCGTGGCAAGGGCCCATACGGTCCTAACGCTCAGCATCGCAAGGGCCAGTAAGGTCGCGGTACATCCTTCGTCATTGAGGAGGAGCGCCAATTCGAAGAGCAGCGCCAGATCCCCTGCGAAGGGCAGAATCGGGTTGGTGCAATGTTGTAAGATCCATCGTTGTTACGAGCTGACTGGGTGTAATAGCACTAGCATCCTGCTGCTCGTCGAAGCCGTGGTAATGGCCCTTACAGTCCTCCCGCTCACCACCGCGAGGGCCAGTGCGACCGTGGTACCTCCCTCGTCAATAAGGAAAGGACCCATACGGTCCTGGGGCCCACATCGCGAAGGTCAGTGTGATCGCGGTACGTCCTTCGCTATTGACGAGGAGCGCCAGTTCGGAGACCAGCGCCAGGTTCGTTTCAACGAATGTCGTCAGCTCGGCTACCGTGGCCAAGATCCTCAGCCGTACTGCACTTGGCTGTTCCAGTTTTCCTCGCGATCAGTGGCATTGCTACTTGTAGTCGCGACGTTTTGGCATCTCTGGCATCTCTGGCATCTCTGCCCATTACTCGCGCGAGACCATGATCTTGAACAGTAGGATTGCTATTCGCTTCGAGTTCAGTAGACAGAGTCACTCAGACTCCCACCCTCGTGTTTAAATCAGTAAATTTGTGCAGCTGCCAGTAGAAAACTGTTTCTGATAACGCAAACAGTTGGCAAACATACAACTAGACTGCGCTGTAATACATGTTTCTGTGGCGTGGAGAAATTCCAGCCCGTCAAGGAGCGCCAGATTCGCTTGAGCGAACGTGGTCAGCTCGGCAACGCTGCTCATGGCTTCGAACTGCATTGTCCCCATCGGCAGCTGCCATCAGCACTTTGGCTCATCCTCATCGGTATTCAAGATCGTGAGCACTATGTTCACGCGCGCTCTTCAGTTTGAAGACCAGCGCCAGGTACGCTAGGCAGAGCACGATCAGGTCAGTATTCCCATGGATGTGCTATGTCATCTCGAGCTGACAGTTTGGCAAGTTCAAAATCGCTCTGCTACCTGTTAGTGCGCCGTCGCAGCGGCGGACTCTATCAGTAGCAACCCGTTCGTCGCATTGGCGATCCTCAGCAGCAGCAGTCCTACCACGCTGCTCCTCATGACGACGAGAACCATGATTACTTTGACGAAGATCACACCTTCTTCCACGAGAATCGTGGCGGCCGTTACCGTCATGATCACTACCGTCAGTAAACCATCCACGGGCTGACATGACTCTCAGTCGCTGAGCAAAGAGAATATTAGGACCAGCCCGATTTGCAACCTCATCACGACTGACGACAGTCATGACTTGATGGCTTGTGCCCAGACCGCTCCTGGAAAGACCAGTGGTTTCTTGTTCCCCATCCCCGCTCAGGCCTTCGTCAACGGCCGCTCCACCGCTCTCGTCCAGACCGGCATGGCTCACCAGCGCGAGGTTTACCCTACCTCGCTCATTCTTGCCCCCACTCGTGAGCTCCTTGGACAGATCTACGAAGAATCCCGCAAGCTCTCGTACCGCTCATAAGTCCGCCCCTGTGTTGTCTACGGTGTCACCGCCTTCTTCGAATGCCATTAGTTGATGCTATTTGAGGAAGAGCGGACTGGGAAACTTCAAGAACGTTGGCGAACTAGAAACCTCAGGCTAGGGTTCGGGCAGCGCCGAACATTTGTTCTTCTGGAGACTTCTTGTTTCGCTGCGGCGTTAGACATGCTGGTTTCTTCCATTCTGAGCTTGGAACGATTGAGAACAGACTTCCGTCAGTTTCTGTAATACTATGGGGTATATATCCAGTCTTCTGCTTTGACCACAAGCTACACATTCAGCCGCACGACCAGGTCATTATGTGTTCATCGATCATGTTGGAATTCCTCTTTGACCATGCTGAGTAGTAGTAGCGCTCTGCCAGCCATCGTAAGGAGTGTTGATGAGAACAACTCTGGTGAACTGAAAGTCTTCGGCTCAAGCAGCATCGAATATTTGTTCTCCCGGAGATTTTCTCGTCACTGGACAATGGTGTTGGGCGTGCTGTTTCCTTTCAGCGTGAGATTGAAAGGGTTAGAATAGGCGGTCGAGTACCGGATCACCTCGGACTCCATGCTCTGTCATGTCTTTTGAGTTCGAGCAGCAGCGTCAGTCGTCCGACGAGGTCAGTACAACTTTGTCCATTTTCATAACGTCTCGTTCTAATCTCTCGAAGTAGCAACATCAGTCTGATGCCCATCGTTGTTAGTGCCAATGGTGTTGGTGAATCGTAAGCCTCAAGTCTCGAACATCTCTGGAGATCATTGCCTGATGGCAAATGATATTTGGCATACTGTTCTATTCCTCGTGAGCTTGGAAATATTGAAGCAGTCGTATTCTAGATGGAAAAAGACCATGTTTCCCCGAAGTATCCGAGCACCAATACCTTCTTGTGCTCCGAGTCCGAGTTTCAACGCCAACTCCAGAAGAACGAGCAGGTCAATCCGCCAGTGTCAATGTTGCCAAAACGTGATGTCGATCATCCAGGGGATTAGCACCGCTTTGCTACCCATCAACGTGAGTGCTCATGACTGTGGTCTGCTGTCGAGAAGCATCAACGGATCATCAATCCGCAAGTTAGCGCCAGGCTTTCTTCCACCAAGCGTCGTCATTTCGAATACTGCGCCTGCCGCCGGGATTTGAGTCTCCTATCTCGCTACCGTTTTGGCCGCCCTCAGTATTTTTTTGGCCAATTCGACGATCAACAAGCGGACTTACGAAGAAGCGATGTCTAAGCTCTACCATGAGAGGAGACGGCAGACGAGCGACGTGTCCATGAGCTGCTACATGCTAGAGACTGCTGGACTGGCTGGAATCATGATCAAGCCAGACAAGAGCTAGAAGCGGTCTCACTGCTGTCAAGCAGACTTGTGATGTTCAGCAGCTGATCTTCAACCCAAAGCTTGAACACACTGTTATCGTTGCCTTCTTGCGCCCTCTCATCACCCAGCCCAAGCCGACTCCAAAACGTTGACCAGTATGGCCGCCAGCCTCTGAAGAGCACAAGGTCAACACAAATCTTATTACGAGAGATGGTCTCGATCAACATGCATCTGGGAGCAACCCCGCTGTCGCAGTGACTCGCGCGCTTGATGGGTGTCAACACGCACAGCTTTGAAGAGGTATCAACTTCGAGAAGGTAAGTCTCGACTTTCTACCTTTTCAACCTGGCTCTATTCTCTGACATGTCGCTCTCTGCAGTATTGTGTGACCTTCCGACCAGCGCGACTCCCTGCACAGCGGACGTCAGCTGCACAAGCTCAAAGGGTATACTGTTAGTCAAAGGTGCAGCAGAGGCAGTCGGAGCGTGTCAGCTATCGTCTGGTGCGTCACCTAGAGCATCAACTTCGAGAAGGTGAGACTGATTCTGTGTTTTCTGGCGAGATAACTGTTTGCAGACTTTTCTTCTCGTGCAGTATTGTGTCTCGGCTGCAAACACGTCTCGCATCGTGTACCTTACTCAGCAATACTCTAGGTCCAGCGCCAGTAAGCATATCTGTCTTGATCTCGAAGCACACAAAGAATAGGAATTCATGAGTCTCACTTGGTTTGGTCGTCGAAAGCAAGCTTCGAGCTCGTGGGTCCTCGGGCATTCGACCTTGTCGCTTCGTATGAACTCAATGCAGTACCTCAGTCTGGTGCAATAGACTAGACGCAATCCGCTCCATACGCCATCTCCTGGTTTACTCAATGCATCTGTCAATATCTGTGAGGTGCCTTCGCTTTAAGACTCATGGCTTCATGGTCATGTGAGCTTGTTGCAGCACATCTTCTCCAATCTCATTACCTCTCCTCTTGTTGAAGCTTATCACTTCGTACTTTGTTCGGAGTGTCGGGTATTGATGCAAACGGGTAGCGAGACCCTGACATGATCTATATAGCTATGCATAAGATACTATGGAACCCTCGCTTTCGCCCAATATAATCTTCGCCTCTTAACACTTTGTCAGTCGCGTGCTGTCATCCTAGTGCTGCGACACTACCATGATTCGTTGAAATCATCATGATACTTGTCTTTCCGTCGAAACAGTTTGATTGCTCCTCAAAAGCTTCTCCTGTTCGCTGGTTAACCATGAAAACCTTTGAAGCTGAAGAACAGTTGTTTGTAACTACACTTGGGACGATAGAGGTGCTATGGCCACGAAGAAGAAGTGAAATCGTCCCGACGGAATTAAAGTGAGCTTCCTTTTGGGCTCGGCTCCAAAGAACAAGGAAGAGATAGTCAGTGATGCCTGTGCCGGCATACTTGGAGTCCGTTGATTGTTGTCGAGGACGGACTTCTGTGAAGACGAGATGGAGAAGCCGGTAGATCGGAGCGTCAAGATACTCTCGTTTGTGACTGAGTACGCGACCGTCTCCGAAGGAGCCTCCGGTCATAGCAGTAGCACATACGTAGGTGGAGATGTCGTTGATCAAGACGCGCAAGTAGCATTGGAGACCTATTGGGTATACCCTATCAAGACGATTTGCTCCAAGCTACACTGACTCATGGGTTCGAGAGTGGAAGGTGAAGATTCAGATCCGCTAGCCAAAGTCATTCCACCAATCTACACCGAGGGACACGTCCCCTCCTTCGAAAGTGCCTACGCCCACCTGTCATCACCAGTTCTCCAACAGCCTTCAGATGCAGGCTGCAGATGAGCAGCCTAATCTTTACACTAAGGCAGATCAACAGCCCAATCATCACACTTAGGCAGGTGCAAAGCCCTCAATCCGAACCTTGGCACCTGATTCTTCCAAGTCTCCTCCACACCCATATCATGCACATACCTCTGCGGCACCGGATAAACCCTCTGGGTAGCTTTAGGATCCACCTTTTCCGACTTTACCCTGATTTCCCCATCCTCGGCATTATCCCACCACAAATCCCACTTCCTGTTAAAGTGCATTCCTAGCGGCGGACACGCAAGCTGCATTAAATGCTCATATCCTGGTAGTGACGTCGATAGAATTCTCGTAGGCTCTGGACAGCCTCCAAATATGTGATTTATGACTGCATAGCCTAGCTCGTTGCATGTGTTTCCTTGGAGCCAGGGCTCGGCGGGCTCGGATTCGAAGGCCAGGGTTTGGGAGTAGGCGCGGGAAAAGGCGTGGGCGAATTCGTGGATGAGGGTTTGGGCGAAGTAGAAATTTGTGCGGTCCATTACTGATGCGGAGTCAAGAGAGCGGAGACGGCGGGAGTTAGGGACGGAGGCGATGTCGAGGGGCATGATAAGGCGATCCTGGAGGACGTCTGTGTCATTCGACACGTCGGCATCAAAGGTGCAAAAGGCGTCCAGGAAGGCTTGACTGGGGTGGATTTCGGATTGTGATGTATTTCTGGAACTCGTCAGTTTTGATGAAACAGAATCGTTCGGTCCAACTTACTCTCTGGCTGCCTCCAAGGCTTCGCCGTCCACACCGTAGCGATACATTGTCAAGCCCATGGCTTCATACGTTTTAAATTCCTCTACACTTCTAAATTGCCAACTCATCCACTGCCGCATCTGCAGCATCCTCTCAAATGCTACGTCCATGTCTTCAGGGTCTGTCGGCGTAACGGGTATTACGAGCTTACACGATCCATGCTTCGGATCCTCGAAATGAGGCAATGTAGCCGTGTCGTTCGTGATACAACGCAGAAGTGCGATGGTCTCTGGCTCATCGAGGATAGCAGTCGCGAGAAGCAGCGCAGGTTTGAGTAATTCGAAGTCGTCGTCGCTAACGTTCCGCCACATGTCTTGCTGCAGCACTGGGTGTATACGCTCGGCTTCGGTGTCGCCCGGGTTTCTCTCCTCTGCGCCATGTCCGATCGGATCCATGTATTTCTCGGAACTGGGGGGCGTGTAGTTGATAAAGCCGGCTTTGTTCAACACCTGCATACCCCACTTGTCAAGCAGTGGGTTCCAGTCGTCTCTGAGACTCGGAGGGCCAAGTTTGTATTTGGCCGGGAAGACGTCTGGATCGGGGGCTTCTGTGTCGTCAAAGTTTGTGATGTACATCTGGCGAACGTTGAAGGTCTTACTGGTCGGCTCTTTTTGTGCGGTGTAGCGCCAGGAGTGCTCCTTCCAGTCTGTCAGTTCCCACTTGTTCCCCACAAGCGTCAGGGGTGGTAAGACTAGTGGATCGATTGGCGTGTATGTGCGCAGCGAGTCAAGATCAGGCGTGTCGACGCTGACAATACTCGAAGTGTCGGAATCGCCCACGTCGAAATTCGGCATACCGATATCGTCAAAGTCGGGCATTTCGACATCATCGTAGTCATCCATGTCGCCAGCCGCTGATGACTTCCGAGAGACGATGTAGTAAGCAGAAGCAGTGTGCGAGTGCTCGTTGATCAAAGTCGAAGTTTTGAGATTTCCGGAAGTGGTGGTCGGCCTACAAAGAGAATCTGCCCAGCGTCCACAAAGACAAAGCCCAGCGCTTCGCGGCATTCAACTTCGGAAGGACTCGAAATCATGGATGTGCTTCAGACTCGACAGAGAGCTCTTGCATTGAACTTTTTTCTGACAAATTCGTTGACACATTAGTGCGACATCCAACAATCGGATATCTTGAACCATATCGCTCGATCTTGGATGGCTTGACTCGGGGAATCCCACGACTCTTGTTCCTTTGTCTGGCCAGCTGAAATGGCCATATAGTCTGAAACACAAATTGATGTTTATACCGTGAGACCTTCGCACGCTGAGCTGTACTGTGCTGTCAAATTTGGCTGCTGGTCGTTGAGCCTGGGGCATTTTTTTAACCTTGAACAAGGCCATTTTGAGACCGTATGTTGTGATTTCTCGGGGACAATTAGACAAAACAAATGCACAGTATGTTCAAGTAATGGATGTGGGGCATAGGCGACATGGGAAAAGTGTTGAAGGTAAACAAAGAGATTATTTGAAAGTTTCGGAGAGCAGAAAACTATGGCCAGGGTGGTGCGAACGGCGGCTTCAGAGGAATGGCAACCCCTTCCGCAAACGGCAGATCAGAATCTTCCGGCCTCTCGGAGACACTTGCAACATCAATCAGGTCGCTAGATAGTTGTAGCCTACACTGCAGATACTAGTATCGCCAGACCAGGTGTAAAAGGTGTAGAAGAGGATGTAGTAACAAATGAACAGGAGGAGATGTCGTCAAAAGGCTGCCAAGGCGGCTGCGGGGATGGCAAGATCCTGAGCACAGACCACGTCCATCAATGTTGGAGATTTTTCGAGAAGTCGCGACTTTGACGGTCGCTCCTGCCATTTGTACATTGCAATATCAGAGTGACGCTCCTATACCAACTTCGACCCCTGAGGCACATTATCGCGTCCTAGAAACCATATCAATTTCATCAGAATGGTACGCGATGTCAAAATTACGGCTCTGAACAGCTTCTGACGTACAACAGGCTCCCACAAACGGCAAGAAACGCACCACAATGCGCGCAAAGGTCGCCGCTGCCTCGCGACCTGCAACCACATCCCCTGGCGTGATAACATCATCCTCCAACACAAAAGCCGGAAAGCGAGAACTCAAACACGACACACTTATCTCTCGCATCGAAAAGTCACAAAAGAAGCCTTTGAAACGCCGTCGTCCGGGCAAGAAACTGAACACCGCGTTGGACTCACTTGCAGATGCCTTACCCGAGCTTGAGGAAAACAGCGATGACGACTGGGAAGGCATTGATGAGGATGAGAAGACAGATGGCATGGATGGTGCTCTTGGTGAGCTCAGCAAAATGGTCAGAGTGAGAAAGGCAAAGCCGGCGGATGGAAAGATGAAGCTCAAGACCCTCAAGTCAAGGCCGGGAGCTTTGAAGAGGAAGCAGAAGATGGAGGAGAGTGAGAAGGAGAGGTTTGGAAAGAATCTGGCTAGTATGAGTGTGCCGACTCAGGCAGCTCCTGATGCTGCAGGCTCAGCAAACAGGTGGGCTGCTCTTCGTGGCTTCATCGGTCAGACTCTGGAGCAGAATCCTGGCTTCAAGAAGGCTTGAAGGACTTTTGCTCCGTTCGTGTCCGACAAAGTACCCGCCACGATGGCTTCTCCAAGTCATGGCACGACTTCGCTAATTACCTGTCAACTCACGACACGTTTCGAGGCAGGTACACAGCGCTACTCGGGAAATTCAGAAAGAGTCGAGTGCCTTTGACTCTAAATAGCAACCGACACAGTCAGCGACAGCTAACATCACAGCCGAAAAGACATGCATTCCGCCTGGGGCCAGGGCGCAACAACATCTCCAGCCCCGACATGAAGCTGACCTCTCGCTTGCACGAGCAATCTCACTGCAATGCTGTGCCGCAGAGAGCGTACAATAGCTGATCACTGATTGAGTGCCGCGTAGGCACCGAGTATATAGATGGTCTATCCGGTCCTCTGACGACTCTGATGTATCACTGCCTTTTATACTATTTTCATACCCTCACCTTCGTCATGCAAATACTTTCCTCGCCACATCCTGCCTCCGGTGAGCTTTGGTCGAGAAGCCATCTTACTCGCAGATCGGGACATGATCTGATTGCAAGCCAACAAGAAGCAGACTGTCGGGCAGCCCGAACGATGACAGAGATCAAATCGTCTCTCTGTACTATCATCTGTCAAGACGTCCCGTGTCGATCCAAGTCGGCTGCTCAGCTCTTTGTGTTTTTTCCGGGCCGCATTCGGAAGAAGATCCTCGCACACCAAAACACCTGTGCAGACGTCGACTGCTTGTATACCCAGATGTTTCGAAGAGTCTACAGACACGAAGTAATTAGCGCAAATGGCAGATCCCGATTCAATCATGGTAGATGCACAGCCTGCTCCTCAACTTCGACACTACACCATACCGGATGCTCTTGAACCTCCATGCAAGTGGGATGCCCGCACGAACCTGCCTGTCATCGAAAGATGGGCAGATGTGCGCAAGAATCTCACTGCGAGAATACACCCAGATTATACTGGCTTCGATGTGCGAGAGATCAATCACGCCGACCCGACAGGAATGGGCAGGCGCCACATCCATGACTGGCCTGCGTCATTTCCACTGGGACCTCCAAGCGAAGCGCCCGACTATCATCCCATCCTCGAGAAGTATGGACTGAAGATCTTGAACAGAGCTGGTTTCATCAACAATAATCTTTGGAAAGAGGACGCTATCGTAGGACCCAGCGGCGTACTTGCCTTTGCCCCGTTCAGGAACCCAGGTGTTGACGAAGACGAAATGTTACATCCTATACTCAGACGTGACAAGCCGATGGGCTTTGATGGAACCTTCATTACGTCTAGCTACAGCTATATTGGACGATCCAAAGACATTAGCCTACTTCTACGCGCTTGGCATGCCCTCCGACTAGATGAAGTCTTCGGTAGACCCCTACAATAACGGCAGGAATTGCAAGGAAATGGACCCGATAAGACCGTTGAACCCTCAAGAGCTGGAAGATACTTTTAAGAAACTCGTTGATCTTCGCCAATGGACTGGGTGGAATCTATCTGATGAAATACGAATCTCATCCTATGCTGTAACTCACGTCCAGTGTATAAGAGCCGATGGGACATGCATTCCCGCATCAGCACCGTAAGATTTCTTTCCCCTGTCCATGGAGTGATACTAATCATCCACTAGTAACATATCGACGAGCTGGATCGACATGCACGAAGGAATAGTCGAGGTCCTCGAAGCCCAAACCAAAGCAATGCGAGACAACCCCAACGGAAACTACTACCCCGAAGTTCAAAGTATGCCGTACACGGCACCTAACATGGAAATCGACATCGATGTCACCTCAGCCCATGCACGCACCGTCGTCTGGTTTGCCGTCGCCATGCTTCACGAGCTCGCTCACGCCTTCAGCTTCGCCTACTTCGCCTTCAACTGGGGACAGCCCGGCGAGCCATGGCTCAGAGGCGGTCGCTGTAACGAGCAAGGCCATATCTTCGAGCACTACCTCTTCGACGGCGTCCTCCAAGGCTACCAAGTCCACTACCCACCCATCTCTGACACCTTTGCCCGCGAGCAATGGATCGCGTCTCCTTTGGGCATGTACATTGACGAGCGCTGGGAACAATGGGCACTAGACGACCACAGCCCCTTTGAAGTACGCGATGATGTCGAAACAAACCTTTGAGGGGACCCAGAAGATCTTATCCAGTTGCTCAAGAGTGGTTTCAACGCTTGCTTGCTGATGAACTTTGGCATGAACAGATTCCGGCGTTTGGATTGGGAGCTGCTATGATTCCGAAACCGCTTACTTGGCAGGTCATGTATTGGGATTATGGTGGTTGGGGGAAATGGGGCACGGGGCAGGAGAGGTGGGATACAGGGGCTACGAGGTTACCGGGAAATGTTAATTGGGTCTGAGGATCTGGCCCTCGAGTTTCGTGTCTGATCCGCCCTCTTTTTTTCCCTGGGAGGTGGACGTCGGCCACAGGAGGTTCTGCATGGGCTAGTTCTGACAATATTGAATGGATCTCGCTTGTATTTTGCACCATCTGGAGGTCAGTCTTGATGATTGACTAGCCCGCTGAGTCTGGAATTAAATGTCGTCTGGCTTCCTCATGGTCCAGTTTCATCGTCGTTTGCTGAGACCTTGAACTCTCTGGGAGTCAGTAAAATCTGGCTTCTTTCTCTCACTTAATATCTGTTACAGACATCTGTCTGCTTTTTCGCGAGTCGTGCCTGGGCAATGAGATTCGTCGGGTGGCTGGCTCTGGTAGCACCTCTTGCCAGCCGCTAGTGACTTATATTTTGTCCATGTTTCGATGCTGTGGCGTTGATAATGTGGTGCTAATGCTGTAGCGCTGATGCTGTGGCGTTGATGCTGATTTCGGCTCGTGGCCGAGGTAGGCTAGCCATCACCAACAAGGAATCGACCACTCCATGCAAGGTCCCAAGACGGCCCGATCATTTTATACTAGACGTTGGAAGATCTTGGAACTATATGGCACGTGTTCTTCTTGGAGGATTCGATGCTGAAACTGGCACGAAGATTTGTTCTGGTTGTACATGACCGGCCATGACTGTAGTGTTTGTTCGACGAGAAGTTTACGACCCTCTCTTACGACTGTGGGCTATCGTGACTGATATTGCTATCTTGTATGTAGCCGGCCTAGGCTATGAGCAGGTAATCTTGAAGCTCTTAGCCTCTCCGAAGTAATATTGCATCATCTGAAAGTCGCACTGAGGTTTGTTGATGCCATGTGTAGTCAGCGTATCTCTCACTGCAATTGGGGTCATGTCCGGCGAGAGAGTGACACCCGCAGGGATCGGATAAACCTCCGGGTATTGGCCACCGATGAAATATCCGCACGTGTTGATAAATCTAGTCAGCGCTGCTGTGGGTACTGTGGGTACGGGAAATTTGCCCCAGCTGGACAGGAATGCCGGATCAGTCCAAGCTATGATACAAGATGTGAATTGTTGAGTATTCATGGCAGTACTGCATCCTGTGAGCTGCGAAGTGATATTGTACGGGCCGCAGGACACCACGTTCTGTAGAGCGGTCTGAATCGATGGCAGAACGTCTCCAGTAAGCGAACGCTGAACCAGCACGCTGTATGGTATACTGGACAGCATCGCAGTCAGAGTGTTGTGAGAAAAAAGGAAGTCAAGTGCTGCTGTATCTTTCTCCTGTTGCTGCGCGTCGACAGTAGGGGCGAAGGTGCATTTTGGAGCGCTCGACGTAGTGCTTGACGAAGTCGTCGAGCTGGACGATGCAGAGCTGGACAAGGACAGGGAGGTTGATGATGAGGCCGTGATCGTTGAAGAAGCAGAGGTACTCGAGATCGATGGAGACGATGTGGGACTTGAGCAGGAGACCAGACCAGAGTCTGTGGCATTCGAAGCGATAAAACTTCGGCCAATGGTGTAATGAGCAGTTCCTCGCCATTGTCCTTTGTTTGTGGCATAAGTGGTATCCCAAGCCTGGGTGTAGAGAGTGCTGTGATTTGTTAGGGCGGTGACATCAATAATGTGTCGAAAGAGCTCGAAGCATACCAGTACTGTCCTTGATAGACAGAGTCTTTATACATCTCGTAGGTGTTGTAGAATCTGCATGATTTAGCCTGACCCGAAGTTGGCGGATGCTTCAAGTTGTATTTTGTCTGCGCACTTCAGCAAGTCAGCAGCCGGCCCGAGAGATAAACTCATGAGGAGATACGACTCACGTGCATGCAGCAGCGCAAAGCGTAGTGTCAAAGGGACCGTCATTGAAGAGCTTGACACCCATAAATGTGTCCTGCAAACACATGTCAGTAGGCGTCGATCATTCTCAGGCCAAAAGCTACGTACAGCCTTGTTGCAATTGAGAGGCGCGTTGATCGCAGCGCCATCCAGAACAGTGTTCTGACTATAGCCATCCGCTGTCACGACAACAACATCACGTCGTGACAAGCTTGTGCTGTCGGTCGTCTGCTGCGGCAAAGGATCGGTATTGACGTCGTTGATGACAGCAGCGATGGCACTGGCCTGATTGTAGTTCTGAGTGTCGGTGGGACTCTTGGAAGGTTCTGGCGTGTCGTCGACCAGATCGAAGTCGATATCCTGACGGCGAAGATGCCTGGATTTATTCGGTAGAGCATTGGCGACAAGTCCGGAAGCCACCAGACTGAAGATCAACGAGGATCGCATGCTTATGTTGCCAAGATTGGGATGGAGCTGTTCCTCGTCTTTTGCGTGCGACGCCCATGGTTATTATGCTCGATTGAGAGAGTTCAGCCCCTTTCCCAGAGCGTTGTTTCCGTGCATTCATCTCGATTGAATCTCCTCATTGCGCTCAGCCCAGCTCTTCCGTAGAAGTAAATGGTGCCGCTTCTAGAAAAAGCTGGCCTCGAAGCTGTCACCGGACACCCCGAGCCGCTCATTTAGCTTGGTAGATACGAGCTGAAAATTCTTGGCGACGTGCACCGAATCTAGACTGCGTGCTAGAGCTTGGACCACAATCTAACATTGAGAGCTGTTTTCCGATTTGGCCGAGGCACGTCAATGTATTTTGAGCTGACCAGGTCCTCCTAAGCTGATAACGTCTCGAGTGGCATGAGGTGTTTGACATTGCGTCTTCGATGCGTTGGAATCGCTGAAGTCTGTCAATCAGAAAGCAACTGGCTGCTCAAATGTCGAACCATTGTCGGCCGGCGGGTCAAAGTCGCTCGGGCTCTTCATTTTCTGATCTGTGACTGTCTTGCTTTGCTCTTTTGATTCCGTTCAAGCTCTCGAATACGCTGTCTCGCTGCTCATACTCACCGATGTCAATCTAGAGCATGAAGGTGTGCCGCGTGCAACGAGGCCACTTCGCACTTCGCTTCCGTTCTTTGCATCCTACTTGAGGTTTTACTTATTTGTCAAGATTGAGTGGGCAGGACACCAAACAAACGCGCTACATCTATGAGGCCCCTCTCTTTCGTTGAAATACATGTCTCAAGCATAGGACAAGATCCCTTCCGTAGATATCCAGAAACGAAGCTTTCGTCTGTGGGACACCACGCCAGGAAGTGTATCCCACGACCATCTGGGACTCGAAGCTTGATATCTCTTACACTGCAGTCCCAGTGCAGACGAAAGGAGATACTTCCTCTCTGCATCGAGGCTGAGATGAATGTCTAGCGTTACTCGGGGGAGACAAAGGATGGGAGTGCGTGGTGTCGCGGCGAGAAGCGAAGTTGCCGACTTAGACTGTGGATAACGGGTTCGTCATATGACATCTGTCGAAGGTGTGCTTGAGAGAGGGGGTGATGGTGGGTAGGCTTCTTCTTTAAATTTGTTGCTTTCGAGAAAATGGGGTGCCATATGCTTTGTTAGAACAGTGACAAATAAGACACTCCTGCGTATGCAAGCAGATCTGACGTTGGACAAAGACCTCTGAGAGCTGTGCACTATGAGTGCGAACAATAGCGAAACTTTTCACGAGTGATGGAGTGAGCGACGCGCCGTCTTTGCAGAGGCCGTCATGGCTCATAGAAGCAGCGACGGGATGGCTTCGTAAGAAGAAGGTCGCAGCTCAAGCAGACGTGCGGATCCGTTCGTGTAAGACTTATTCGAGTGTCTGCACTACACGCGATGGACAAGACCAGAGCGCGGCAGCACAACGTGTCCCCTCTCACCCGCTGTCTGCCTTCGTCCGTGGAGCTTCGATGAACGCAAAAGGCACAATGACGACCGAGAGGCTGTATTGAAGTCAGTGCAGCGAGAAAACAAGAACGTAATCACAAGAAGCATTACACTCGATAGCAATACGCGCAGAACAAAACAAAGTGGTACTCTATTACATAAGTGTCCTCTCAGACCGGGCCATGGAGATAGGGAACAACCAGGCAATAAAGAGTGGTATGCGACCAGTCTACGAGAGTTTTCGATCTTGCAACAGGATCATAAAGGTCATTGATATGGAAGGAATCAAAACTCTTGAGTTGTGCTGCGTGGGATTTACGCGCCGTTGTCTGCCGAGCAAACGAGATATATAGAGGAGGAAGGGAAAGGAAAGGAAGGAGGGAAGTCTTTATAGGCGCAGAAGGACGCCGAGTCGAGCGCTAGATCACAAAGCCTGTGCGTGCTGGCGAAGCGACCAATGAGGATGCAGGATCTGAGCTGGAGGTGGTGATCTTGTTCACAGACCACTTCAAAGTATCACTTGGGTGAAGTTACGGCAAGCTTGATGATGAGCTACAAGTCCCAGCTTTCACGCGGAGTGCATCTTGGATCATTGATGATGTCTGTCGATCTACCTCATTCTAAGCTTGCATGAGTCGAGCGCCCTACCCTTCGACCGAGAAACTATTGCTACTCGAGAGCAGAGCGTGCGCAAGGCTGAGCGTGACCAATAATGCAGGCAAGACTAGCATTCGCATATTGTAGGCGGAGTTTTGGTACGATGTGCCTCTCTACCGTCTACTCCGTGCAACCTTCTCGTACCGCTCATAGTAGATGTCACTCCTCCCAATTGTGCATCGAGAAAATAGGCTTCGGTTTGGGTTTGGATGAACAGTTCAGGACTGGAATGAGGCTCGCCGTCGAGGAATCCTACTGAGCCGTGAACATGTTCTCGATGAAACCACTCCCAGAGAGCGCTCTGGCTCAGCACGAGATCTTTTATCATTCCCGGCTTCTCTGTCTCCGGTATTTGACAATATGGTGGCCTTGGCACACACCTCCAACGGTCTATGCATGTCTCACGGCGTCGACTCACAAAAATCACGGAGCCCAGACTTTCCACATCGTTCCAATCATCTACAAATTGTCAAAATGAACAACTCAATGAAGATGCAAGACGGTCCCCACGAAGCCGACGAGGCGTAGGGACTCTTACTCTGTACGCTCTTCGCTCTTCTTCTGACACCTCGTAGCATCAACAACGATCCTATCGACAACCCGAAGACTGCCGAGGAGATCAAGCTTGCCGAGGACACCAGAGTTGCCGCTAGCGAGGCCAAATGGGTCGAGGTGGAGGAGCTCCCCAACTACTACGCCAACACCAAGCCTCCTGGTCGCAAGTTCCCCGCCAGTTGGGCCAACGACGGCATCAACCACTACATCGATGGTGACGCCGACGACATTCGTGCTCCTCCCGTCGAAGAGACGGCCGAGCCTCCCAAGAAGAAGAGCCGTACGGGTGTTCGCAAGAAGAAGAGCCGCCCTGACCGCAAGAAGTAGGGCAACCACGGCAAACCACATCCTCTACTGTACGTGACACCCCCGGCCAGAATACTTCTTCATTTTACTGACCATGCGAACGCAGAATTCAATTTGAGGCTCGCATTGCTGCTGGGGGGATACATCACATAGCGATATCACCATCATCAATTCAGTCACCGCAAAGTGAAAAGCAATCCTCATCTATGTGATATGCCATAGTGAACGTGCTATGTTGTTAAAGTGAATCCCAGCCAAAGCTTCGCGCGTCTGCGCCTCAGCTATGTTTTCCTCTTTCCCTTTCTTCCTTCCGATGACCCTCCATCAACATCATCCAGTTCTCTCTATCTATTCTATCGTCTTTTCGACACCACAGACTACTGTGTGTCAGCTGCTCCTCCTCTCCTCTGCTTTTGCAGGGAGAGGACTGGTCATAGCCATCACCCGTCCAAGGTAAGCGCCCGCTTTCATTATGCCCATTGTCTACGATCCCCAGTACTACACTTTCGATAAGCGCTCCGCAGTCCATCGTGTACCTGACTGGGCTAAGCACCTGTTCGTATACCTTTGTCTTTCTCGTTCGGCACGCTTCGCCTGGCTTCCCGGCGGCCGAGACTAGCTGTATCTTTCGTGTTTACCTCTGTCCACGGTTCCAAAAACTGCACTTTCGAAGAGCGCTCCGCCGTTCGTCTCGCGCCTTTTCGGGCTAGGCACATGTTCGCACATTTTCGTTTCTCCCGAAATGCACACCACACCCGGCTCCACGGTGGTCGGGGCGGGCTACCTCTTCCGTTATTCTTCCAGTTTACGATCCTCCGATGTACGCTGTCGACAAGCGCCCCACAGTGCATCACGCGCCTTCAGGGGCCGGATACATGTTTGCAGATTTGTATCTATCATCGTATGCGCTGCACGGCTTTCTTCGTCTTGCCCAAGATTGGTCGGCAACATTGATTGTGTCTTTTTTCACGACTTCCGATACTACTCTCACGCAAACCGCTCTGCCACTCATCGCACGCTTCCTTGGTTGTTATACAGACTCGCAGACTTGTGCATCTCCCTCTACGCTAGGACTTCCGCGTAGGCTAGACCCTTCATTGTACGCTGTATTTGTTCAGCTATTGTTTCAGCTCTCAGACTTCACACCATCGTTCTTCCCTGGTAGCGGCAGATGCCTTTCACTGCCTGTTCTCACACTCCAAATCAGGCTCTTTCGCTCATTGTATTCCCTACAAGGCGTCTGCGTCATGGAAGAATTAGCTTCATTGGCTTTCTGTCGCTCGAGTCAGCTTTGGAGCATCAGATGTACAAAACTTGCTCCGATGTCACATCCGTCCCCACCATTACCGACCAGGGAGTCATTCAATCTGAAGGCTGCTCACCCTCTCCTCCAAAGTCAGATGCTCCCTATTTATTCGACACCATACACAAGGTGGTCCGGCGTCCAAGCGACTACGATCACGCAAAGAGCAAAACGGCGAGTCGTCAATGGACCATGTCCATCTAATGGGTCATCTTTCACGAAAAGCATCGACGAGATCCGGTTTCTCTGGTCAGCTTAAGCACGTTCTCTGGGCAGCTACATCTGCTTCATGAGCCCGTCACTTGGTGGTAGAGACGCAACTGGTGACCTCGTGCGATCCGCTTCTTCTAGCGCCTGCGCAGCACGACGCTGCCTGCTCTCTTCTCTCAAGCAGAAGCAATCTGCCCACCTTCATCTTATTGCAATCCACCACATTTTCGCATTCTTTCCGGCAGCAGGGAAACATGCACTTTCACCTTTGCTAATTATCCTCAGCAGTACTCAAGCATTATGTATCCCATCGGATCAGTGTTTACTCCCACCAGAGTCTTCTGCGCCTCCCACATTCCGACCAACTTCAACTTGTTGAACATACATCGGAATTATGGCCGATCAGCTTAACATGAACAACCTTTCCCTAGGCGAGTCTCAGCACGCTCCCAGACGAAGCGGCGGCGGTGAATTCGACCCCTCCGCATACGAGTCTGTTCATGCCAGAGGCAGCACTAGATCTCCTGCTCTTGGGCCTGCTCTCATCGCTATTGCCCTCTGCGCCACCCATCGCCGATTTTCGGATGGTGCGCCTTCCATGAACGGTCACTTCGACGGCCCCAGGTATGTCTCCTACGGGAATACCCTCGAGATCTTTTGCTGACAAAACTCACAGGCTCGGCGAAGGCGGCTGGGGCGGCGCTCTCACCTTCACTCCCAGAGGCGGCAATGGCTTCGACAGAAACGTCTACGGCAACTTCGTTCAAGGCGGTGGCGGTCAGTGGAGAGACGGCAAGCACATTCCGGGCCCTTCCAACCCTCGCATCGAGCGTGAGTTGCTCGGTGTCCCCAACGACTCCAACGTGCAGCACAGCAGCATCAACTCCGAAAAGTAAGACGACATCCCTCCGCTCGAACCATGATTTACATCTTCCCTGAACTCTTCTCTGACATCTTCACAGACCGGCCTGGCGTGGCTCATCCACGACTGTATCGCTGATAAGAGTGACACTCTCGGCTGATACATAAACACACCGGAAACTGTCGGGAGTGTCATCCTCGTCCAGCTGATTGACTCAGAGTTGGGTTAGACAACTTCGCGGCACCGAAAGACTCAGTCATGAGCAAAGGAACTCTATGACTCCGACCGCATATTGCACAAAAGTTCTGTTGCAATCCATCCAAGGTATGTACCTCTACTTGCCAATACTTTTTCTTCCTCGATACTGACATCCTCCGCAGCGTCCAAGCCCGACCGCCATGTTTCGCGACAGCCTCCAACCGTCTAGGAACTATTGTGGATTGCGACTCAACACCGAACGTCTCTTCTGGTCTCATCAGACCCGACAATTACCTCTGGAGGGCTCTCGATAGAGGACGTGCCTTTGCGAACGATGAAGAGCTCGCCAACTTACAAAGCGATTTGGCGACAAGGACACTGACAAGAAGCTGTTCTTTTGACAAGCTTAGTAGCCGAGGTTGGATTGTCTTAATCACTCGTGGGGATTGAAGTCGCGGTTCGCTGTCCAGATTTTCTTGAATAAATCATTGGCAGTTTTGCTCTCCTTGCTATCTTTTCCAGTACATGCCGTGACGATGTGAAGTACCACGCCGTCATTGAGACGTTCATGCAGACTTGCGCCACTCTCTCAAACCATACAAACATCTAGCCTTCGCTGTGGCACTTATGTTCAAGAATCAGCGGGAACTGGAGTAGAGCGTTTGAGACCGCTTGATCTGGACTGCCTTCTGCGTTACCACTTCGGATTCCTGCTCTCCTCCATTTAACATTCCATTTCTGGCTTCCTTCCATACACATTCGTCCTCAATTGTACCACGTTATGTCGATGCCTGCCGTCAGGTCCAAGTCTGCCATGAGATCGTCGATGCTGCCCGAACAACGGTCCCCCTCCCAAGCGTACGTTATATCGTACGAGGTTTTCCACTACCTATGCGAGTTGATGACATCCGTTCCTCCACCTCTACAAGCGAGTAATGTCCAACGTTGCAGAAACATCCCAGCTATCCTTAATTACCGCCATGCATTGATCGAGCTCGTCTCAGTGATACTCCAGCGACCGCGGCATCTCCTTTCCAAAATAAATGGACGCAACGATGCCACTCTTACCTTTGCGCTCGACATTCCGAATCCAACAATCATTAATGAACTTTTGGGCTGTAGATCAATAATTATAAACAAGACGGCTAGCAGTGCAATCAATGGCGATGGGAACAGATTATGCGAATGGACAAATCTTTGACAGCGATTCAGAGTCCGGCTGACAATATCGTTTCAAGCATGCAGCATTTCTCATCGCCAGATGACGATGCTCATGCTGTTATCATCAATCTACATCGTTCTTCTGCTTTTTTTACTTAGAGGCTACCACCAACGACTTGTCGTCCCACACAGGACACACTCCAAGAGTCGTAAAAATAGTCCTAAGGATCTCGGTCCTCCGTTCGGGCGTCAGTTCTTGTGATAGTTTTCGAAACTTCTCAACTTAATCCTGGAGCTACGACATTATTGCTGATGCCTCTTCACTTTGCAAACGGTCTGGACCTCGCCGCAGCTAGAGAGGCTTGTCAAGCATTCTAGCCTGCAGCTCAAGGATGTTGGCCTTCGGGATCTGCGTCAGCCACTAGAATAGACAGGTACGAGAAGTAAGAGGCTGATATCATGTCCGCCTATACATCCCCGGTCGTTCCTGCTCGTGTGCTTGCATAATTCGCAGGCTGGGCAGAACCTCCTGCGCTATCACGACTTGAGTACGAATCATAGTTTGCCGAATGGAGGTCAAGCTGCTCATTGAATGACGAAACTTTACTGGTACCACATTCGCGATCTATGGGGGCATTCGATTCCACGCAGGATGCAAGAGGGACGAGTGTTATTTAGACTGGGATGACTTGACACAAAGTATGACAACGATCTGGGCAAGCGCGGCGACATCTTTCTAGACAGATGCAGGGATCATCAATGTGCTTTGCGAGAAGGTATGTGATGGACCAGACTTCAAGTAATGCTGTAGCATGAACTAGATCAGCCCAAACGTGCAGATGTTATAGCGAGCAGCAAGAAACAGTGAGAGTTCGGTGATATGTATTGAGCAACTCTGGTCACAACCATATCCTCGCTGGCTCCAAGCTTCGTCACCAGCTACAACTCTTCCAACTAGTCTCAATCGAGCGACCATTACGGCGGCCGTCCTCGTCCGGAATATTCGAGGCCGAACAAGCAGCAGCGCAAGTGAGTCGGAATATTCGGTTGCGCTTACTAAGCGAGTCAGTGATTTTGCACTCTCACACGCAGCCATAAAAGCGCAGCGCTTTTCTGTTTCCCTCCTCTCTTCAATCCTCCACGCACGATCAGTCTGGTTGATCGCATTCGCAAAGATGATCAACCATCACCATACCCTTCATCCATCATTCTTCTCTATCCTTCTCCATCATCAATCAATCTTGTCAAGCGCTCCTCGCCAATCACAACCATCAAAACTTCTTCGTGTCATGGAGGCCTGAGCCCTACTTCGCAGTGGGTTTCCCGGCCCCTTGCGTACCTTGCGCATCATTTGTCTTTTTGTACTGACACACCTTTGGTAGGAAGTGTTCGCTCGCAAGTCCCGTCACTTTGCGCCGCGAGCAGTCGAGCAGCCTTGTTGTTATGTCTTTCGTCAAAGACACCCTTCCTTTGGAAGTTTGGAGACCTCCTTGGTTGCGCGCTCCCGCCAATACAAGCAACCCTGTGAATCTCGCCGCAGCGCGAGAGTGTGGCTGGTCCAAGGACTCTACATCGACTACCCCGCGTTCAACGCTCCTACCTCGGACAGTAACCCCACCTGGGCCAGCATAGCCAAGGTCTATGTGTGGGGCGGCGAGGGCGGTGATGTCGGTCCTGCCAACGCTGAGCTCGAGGCTTATCTTTTCGAGGGCGAGCACAACAGAGCCGATACTAAGGGCATCTCGAACAATGAGAAGAATACCGACGTTGGCGCTGCTATGCGATCTGACGCTCACGATGCTCGCCATGCCTTTCATGAACGCCGGCCTTCATCCTAGCTCGGCAGAGAGATCAACATCCGCCTCAACGCCTGCCCTGTGACCGGCCTGCCCACCAAACAATGTGAAGAACATCGACGTTGACGCCGCTATGTGGTCTGACGCTCGTACTGGTAAGCTAAACATTCCCTAGTTTGCGACCCTTTCCAAAGCTGACATGCTCAGGTCCTGCTGCCAATGTGAAGACTAGAGAATGGTGGCGCGGCGTCGTCGACGATGTCCTGCCAACTACACAAAAAGATCCTCCAAACTGCGTTGGATCACATCTTGCGTGAGATTCCATCTTCGAGATTGATCTCTATCATTGTAAGTCAAGTCTTCCTCCTCCCAGCAGTCTTCCAGTGGCTGACTTTCTCGTAAGAATGGTGCTTTGAAGATCAAGGAGAACCATGTGTGCCCAAACCCGCTCAACGACCCTGCCAGCACCGCTCGGAGCAACCCCACGGTACCGACTATGATTGTAGTCGGTGCCGCGAAGTTGTTCTGAGCGGTGTTGGCAGGGTCGTTGGGTGTCGCTTGGAGCGGAGAGGAGGGTTACGGAGATGGGAGGAATCGGAGGAGACGCAGATGCTAGAGCTCCAGGAGAATGACAAACATCAGGCCTTCGCAATTACTCATCCTTGTCTTTGTCTGTCTCCAATGCACCAGCTTCTCGCTCGCCTTCCTCTTCGTGCTTGTTCTGTCTCGTGTCTTTCCCGAGATGTATGCTCACATTGTGGCCGATCGTCGAGTCGTGTCTGGTTCAAGATTGGTTGGAACTGCTACTCCTCCCCTTGGCCCTTCTCCATGCTAACAGCCGGGAGTAATCCATGTCTATCAGCCGTTACGATCTTCTTCAAGCCCCTCTTACGCTTTTCAGCCTTCGACTCATCCTTATCGTCTAGCTTGCATCTTGTGTGAAGGGGTATCGTCGACCAGAGGGTAATTTTCTTCAGCCCATGATGCCCACATATCCTGTTTTTAGCTAATTGTACGCTGATATAGTTTCGTCGCAGTGGTATCCTTGTCGAGCGGCTTCGCTGAAGCTACGCAAACGAGACTTCACGCCCTCCTCTCTGACAGCTTCATCACCGTCGAGCCTCGAGACGGCCGTCTTTTGCCATGCAATTGCAAGAATGGTTTCCATAGTAGGAGGTAGCAGACTATCAGCATCTGTCCCTTGCTATACACCTTCACCACAAGCGAGCATGTTGCCACAACCTCTACTGGGTGCACAAGACGTGGCACCTTTCTCTCGACTGCAACACACTGTTGTTCTCTTGCAATCATATATCCCTCGGCCATTGAACGGCTGGTCAGCTACGAGGTTGACATTCCACCACCTAGTCTTGAGTTCAACGTTGGGCAAGATCTCAAGATGACACATGATTAGCTGAGCATTCACGTATCGCCCACCACCGTCAGACAGTACCAGCAGAGCTAGGAAGCAGGTATGCGGGTATCTCAGGACACGTTCGGTACACAGCGACTATGAATTGAGAAGCATCTTTGTTGCTCAATGCCCTTGGAAACGCTTATACGGCACAGTGTTGAACGAAGAGCTTGTGAAATATCGCTATCTTGTCACAGGCTCCAAAGCCTATTTACAATTGATACCCTCGATACTCGTCCGATTGAAGTACATCTCTACACTCTTGATCTCCAAAACGCTATCCTTCCCTGGCGGCCCACCGCTCCAACTGCCCCCATTAGCCCAATTATTCCACACCATACTTCCCTGCTGCTTGGGGACATTTTTCTTCATGCTTCCCACATACTTGCCATCGACATAGAACTTCGTGATACCGGGTAGCCAGTCAAATCTGTATTCGTGGAAGCCTGATGACATGTCTGCGGGTGCTGGAGAGGAAAAGGTGGATGCTGCAGAGCGGGCAGAGGACTTTTGGTTCGTGAGGAAGAGTTGATCAGGGAAGGATGTGCGGATCTCTATGTCTGTTTCTTGGGTGTCTGATTTGTAGAAGAAGAAGCCTGGAATTTCCATTAGTAGTCTGCTCCGTGGATCAGTTTCGACACACTCACCATGACAAGTCCCAGGTACGGCGCTAACTTTCGCAACAGTCCTCACAGAAGCAAAAAGCACATCATCATAAGCCGTCGTAAACTCGGCACCTTGAATAGGCGACTTTTTCTGCCCGCCCGGCACGCGAAGCTTCAACGGCTGGCCTTTTTTCAAAATCACATTTCCAGGTCCATAATATTGGTCAAAAGGATGTTCATCGTCGTTTGGGTCGGCGGTGATGCCGTAGTTGCTGATTGAGAGGCCGAGGGGAAAGTTCGACCAGTCTGCGAGATTGTACTTGACGTATTGGTTGAAGCGGCCGACACCGGGGACGGTGTGCATGCAGGACTTCTCTGTGGTCGCTGCTCGTGGATCCAGTAGTGATGTGTCGTTGATAGGCGATGTCGTGACTGAGGTCGCTAGAAATGCTAAGATCGCTGACAGACCAGACAATTTCGTCATTATTACCTAGAATAACAAATCCTCGGACCAAAGACTGGACATGCAAAAGGACAGCGAAGGACTACATAAAGTAGAAAACAAGGAGCGAACGTTGAGGCTTCGAAACGGCTTTCGCTAGGCGGTATGTAATCCTTAACGGTGATGCGCCGTTATTATTGCGCTTACAGCAAGAGCTCATTGTGGTATCCACGCTGTGGTCACGGCAAAGACATGTCAAGAGGGTGTTGTGATGGGTGGAGATGAGCGAGTCTTTTGAGGAATGTTGGCGTGTTGCGGAGAGGCTGCAAGCAGATTTTGCAGAATTTTTCAAGTCAGGCTAGCCAAGAGTATGACCCTGTCTCAGGATCGTCGATGCCAAAACGTGTGCATATCTACCTCACGGTAAATTACAGGCAAGATACCAGGTCCAATCTACGACATGACGAGCGAAACGGGTGGCCGTCCAAACTGCATGACCGACGCCAGGTCTAGGCTTCTCCGCAAACGATGGAACAAGCATCTTTGTGTAACCTCAAATCCCAAACCTCAATCAGTTCACATCTGACATGTTTGTCACACGGCATCCTTCGAAGAGTCATTCGCCTATCCCACTGATGAGTGCTAAGATAACACAGATATCCCTGCATCCAAGCAAGACAACTCTCCACAGACATGCCATCGCGTAAGTCGGTCAATTTTTTCAAGAAGGTAAAATGTCTATCTCACTGGTGAGTGCTGGAAAAACGGAAACATCTCTGAAATTATCCCACATTATTATCAATAATTCTGTGATAGTATGTCAGAGAGAGTAAACAAATGACCGCGAGAGGGTTTTCCCTATGTATATCTTCGGGACCTGGTGTGCGACGCTGGCGTTTAGGAGAGTGCGACGTCCCGTCGACAACCGGGTCAATGGCTCTTTAGTGCTCCCGATCCCTCCCTGTCTTTATTCATATGATAGAATACCCCAAGCCAAATGGTATGATGAAGAACAAGACATCTGACGCCGCTTTATTCGCAGCAAGTTTGTAGAAGGGATGAAGGTCGCAAATCGATCATGAACGTTGCAAAGAACATCAAGATGAATGAAGCAAGCTGCTAGCTTTCGACCTATGCAACGCACATCTGTGACACATCTGTGACGGATCCTGGAAACAAGCAGGAGAACATGATACAGTACGAAGCATTGATGAGACTATGAAGGGTAATCGACCAGCACGCATAGAAAAGCCGCGAAACAACAGAATGACCGAGTACGCGAAAGGCGCCGTCCCATCAGAGTCTGTTAGAAGCAGGCGACAACGAGGAGATAAAGAGAGGAGAAGGAAACCAGTCGAAAGAAAAACCTGGACAGAAGTCAGAAGCTGTCGTGAACGCGCAATGGATGAGATGTAAATACCTGAGATGACCTCCGCGTCGTCTTGCTCCATGCAAAAAGTTTGCAGAGCTGCTTGATATTGTTACAAAGGTCAGGTGTGAGCACGAGATCGCATGCTTGTGACAGAAAGAGGGCTGTCCCTGAGCGCTCTCCAAGATGAGCAAGGGGAGGAATGCAATGCCACTGCTGAAGCTCATGGTTAGTACATATCAGGCACGAGATCAGAGCGGCAGGGGGGACGGCCTGAACCATCGTGAGGCACGGGGCTACTTCGTCCTCCAAGAGTGTATATAGGGGATAGACTTACTTCTTTACCAAAGGCACAAGGTGACGCTGACAGTGGGCACGTTGTCCCAGAGAGGCTTGACGAGTGGTGTGTGCTTAGCGACCTCTTGATTCTGGAGTGCGTATTCTAGCTTGACCGCTTTTCTGGCTTGAGCAGCAGCGATTTGAATGAGGTATATCGGTGGTTAACCAATCGGCAGGGTGTAATTTGTAGTCGTAAGTTGGGCTTTCGTTGGTGGAGGAGGGAAGAGCTTGTAAAACTCCTCCATTGCCTGTTTCGATGGCAGGATCCTCGAATCTGGTGACATGAGATACTCACTCCCCTCATAATGCTGCAAGACCTTTTTGATGCCCGAAGGTCCTGTCCTCGCATTGAAGCGGGGATAGTACCCTGCTTCATTACTGTTGATGTACATGCGGGCTTGAGTGTCACGCGATGGGTGACGATCGCGGACCTCGGCGATGATTATGTGGCTTGTTACGAGGCTTTTAGCGACAATCCGATTTCTTGTAACCGTGGCATGTTCCAGCAGACCGTGCAAGACCGTCGACATCATACTTGCGGTACCTATCTCGGTGGTTGGTCCGTTACCACCTTCGCTATGTGGGAGTCAGCAACATTCATCATATCGTTGACAGGAACTTACAAGTCTAGATTAAGTATTTGGACTCTGGGTCCGTTGTTTAGATCTAGCCCGAGTTCTGTTGCCCGATCGAGGACCATGTTAGCATGCCTTGTGCCAGTGACAAACGCATCGTCGACGCCGCAGTGGTGTAGCGGCCGACTGTTCGGCTTTGTAGCCAATTCTCCTTGGGAGGTCATCGAGGTTAGATGGTTGACCTCCAAAACCATGTCCTCTAGCGACCACTTACCGCCTCCTGGTCTCCTTAGCCTTGCACTGGCAAAGGTTTGCGTGTCTACCACGTGCATGAATGTGGCATCACTGTACGATATCAGCACAAGCTCTCACGTCTCAGATCGATCCTTACGTACATGTCAACTCCGAGATCCTTGAGACGTTCCTCATCGTCTCCTTTCGTCCCGCGTGCGTGAACAACAAGGATAGTTGGGATGACATCCCCAAAGTCGGCTGGTGTAGAAAGGAAGTTGAGATATTGATCAAGGGTCAGTTCTTTTCCTGTCTTGTTTCCATACCCCAGAGAGGGTGCAGGTTCTGCCATGATAATTGTGACTTGCGAAATATTACGCGGGCCCTGGAGAGGCGAAAAAAGTTGACAGATCTGAGGACGGGATAAGTTAAAACAATATCAACCTCAGTGCGGTCAGGGACAATGCCAAGAGTTTCGAAACGAGTCCTCAACCACTCTCAATTTTCCAGACTATCGCGCTATCAGATGACTCTCTCGTTCGCAGCTCAGTATCTGCGTCTGCTTCACAAAACATACGCGCAAGCACTTCATCAAATCATCAAAATCAAAACACGCGTATATCAACCAAGACACCTCTCGCAAAGTCATCCCTCAAGTTCATACCAGTGAGTTGCCCCTGAGTGATCCTTTTGCTCTTAATACTGATTGCCATCGCAGAACCACTCTTCATCAACATGCCTGCCGCTCAGAAGGCCGCAGTCGCCATTGTGCAAGTCGTTGGGGTCTACGTGCCCATGCTTGCTGGAAGCGTTATCCTCGAACAGAAGTCGGTACCACCTTCCTTCTTGTACTCGATCAGGGCTAACAATGCCTCACAGAGTCATCAAGGAGAAGGTCGAAATGGAGACCAAGTGGCTGATTGATCACAACAAGAATGGCAAGCCCAAGCCTTTGGCCGCCAACGAATTGCCTTCTGCCCCCAAGAGTGGTTGATCGAGGATCATCTCACGGCGTGGCCTTCAGCACCTTCCAGTCAAAAAGACGTCCAAACAAAAGAAGAGGCTAGAATAAACCTGCGAAGCGGATGTCTTGAAGGACTTGTGGCCCCGCGCACGATCGAACAAGCCTACTCGAGCGTCAATCGAAATCATTCTACAGTACAGCACAATCGACATCGATCAGTATGCTATACTCCTCGTGTTCTTTTCGGTTTGACTGACCATCTTCATCAGGATCTGGCGACCTCGACAGCTTTTTTTTATCACTCTAGCCTTCGAGCTGAATTGAGCCTCGCTGCTGGATAGGCTAGGAACAGGCAGTCACGTGGCAAGAGCTACTAGTCTATCGAATTCACAGTGAGTGCTATCTTTCCTCCCTCACTTCTACCTTGCCTTTCCCTCTCAATATCTTCTCTTCACTCCTTCCCTTTCTCCTTCCGTTCCTCTCCCTCTCTCTCTCGCCTTTTATTCTTCCACTCTTTTCCTGACACCGTCCTAAGATCTCAACGAGCACCTTTCATCTTTGTTCTTCTTAAGGCCTAACGACCTCCTCCCCTCAGCCTAGCAACCGTTCAGACCCCTGCGCTTGGCTGAGGAGGGGCAGGTCATCACCGTGGAAGGGTGCCAATCATGCCCTGAATTAAGTGTTTCTTCGATCGCAACTGTTCGATCTTTACTAACGCTGCGCAGTTCATCGATGGAGGCCGACCGGCCTCCTCTCCTCAGCCAGCATTCATCACAGACACCTGCGGCTAGGCTGGGGCGGGGTGGGTCATCGCAACGGAAGGTTGCTCCAACACATCAACAAGGTCAGTCATTTTTCCTACTCACGTCCTTGTATACCGCTGATGCCTTTGTAATTCAAAATGAAGAGCCGCATACATCCCTCCCAAGCCGGCCTCAACGCAGACACCTGCAGCCAGGCTGGGGCGGGGCAGGCCACCGCATCGGAAGGTCGCCCCCATCACATCATCAAGGTTGGTCACTTGTTCAATTGTCCATATCAGACCTTCGCTGACCTGTCTCAAGTTTCGAAGAGAAGCTCCGCATACATCCCTCCTCAGCTGGCCTCGACCCAGACGCCTGCCGCCAGGCTGGGGTAGGGTAGGCCACCGCGACGGAAGGTCGTCACTCTGCCGCTTCTACCGGGCTGTGGTTGTTCGGATCGTCCAATCCTCCCAAGATTCCATCGTCCATCAGACAGATGTTGAATTTTGGCGATTCAACCAGCCTCAGTCTGGGTGGGGCTTTCACTCTGGAGAACAGGCGTTGACGTGCGCAAGTCTAGACGTCGTGGTCGCCTGCTGGAGTCAAGTCACAACGTGCCCAACCGCGTGACGAGACTTCAGTAGGTCATTACGACTTCTCGTACCTACGCATCGACTTCTCGAACAACTTCAAGGGTGGCTACGCCTTCGTCAACTTCTGCAAGCCAGAGTACATCACCAGCTCCGTGCGGAAGCGCGTTGGTCACCCTTGGGGCATGTACGGCTCGCTGACGAAGTGCGAAGTCTCATACGCCACAATCTAAGCATTCGCACCTTCCCGCGTGCTATTCAACCGGTCCGCCGGCTTGTCCGACGTGAGGGTCAGCAAATATAGGCGCAACAGCGACTGCCCTTTGGCAAAGTTCCGCAACTCGGTTGTCATGGAGGAGCCCCCTGCATTCTGTTCCAAGCTTTGGTACAATATCGAGTCCACCGACCTGCCCACCGACGAAGAGACTGGCTTTCCTGATCATCGTGCCATCGGTATCGCTTGTTCTGGCTGTCTTGTGCAAAACGGCTCTGCCCCACGCCGGCCACAAGACCAGAGGCGAGAACTCTACCCTCTTGGCCAAGAAGACCAAGAAGGCTCTGACTGACGAGGACGAGCCCACCCCTCTTCCCAAGAAGACCCTCCAGGCGAAGAAAGTCATATTCGTGGTGGACACGTTGGAGAAGAATCTTGGCCGGAGGAGAGCTCGTGCTTCTCTTCCCTCGGTCCAGCCTCTTGCAAGAAGATCTACTGTACTGTTGTCGGTTACTACAAATCGGCTCGATTATTCACGTCTTCAACATTCCAATCGAGTATATCTGTGTCTCTTGATGTTGGGATTGCATCCGTCATTCTCTAGCTCTTTTGGCTGTGTCGACTGCTTGACAACGGCTCTCTTGACTTCGTGAACGCTATGCATGTCCTCCTCCCTCTCCTTCCGACATTCTTTCTTCCTTACTTATGATTGATTGCTCTTGTGCGCTTGTTGTAGATATCCTGCCATACGAGTCAGCATCAGAGATCTTTGAGTTGATCGGTCACGTATAATGCACATATCTTACCTCCCAGACACCGAACAATCAGATTAACCAACAAGATGCAGAAGAGGAGCTTCCAAATTCGCGCATCCCAGATCAGTCGACACTACAGCCACACGGGTGCGCTCAGTCATATTGAGACTGATGATTCTGGTATGAAAGGTCGACATAAACGCGTTGAAGTGCTTTATGAGCACAGCAGCAGAACGAGGAGAAGTGCTGCTGTAACCAGAAAAGCTCGATTGCGAGTTGAAGTTCGTAATGACTACATCAACACGGATGACAAGGTTTAGGGTCTAGTCGCGAGGTACATTGTGGTAGTTGCTGTTGATGTTTGCGCGCTGGACGATGAGGAGGTGAGGGCTACTCACGAGGGGGGCTTGATACGGGCCAGTAGCGAGAAGTATAACAGGTTTGAGGTATACTTACGAGGCATGGGAGCGATCAAGCGATCGGCTTGAGGTACGGCCGGGGCGGGAGGTGCTTCTTCTTCCTCTATCTCGTCGTGCTCGCGCTTGATGGCGGCGACAAGCTCGGCTTGTGGAGCAGTAGGGGCATCTCTGCGGGCTCTCTTGCGCTCGGGCGATTCATCTTCTGTCTTGACCATAATGTTGTGCTGTTGTGATGCAGCGTGAAATATGTGTTTCTAGAAGTGAGGAAGAAGAAGTGCAGCTAGAGCGTCGACTTGGCTGATGAGAGGTGCGAGAGTTCGACGTAGTAGCTTTCTCGCGCAATTTGGCAAATGGACTTCATTCTGTACTTACTCCTTATCCTCCTGACACGGGCAGATCTACTACACAACAATATGCGTATCTGCGACAATCGATACATGAGCGATACACTACGTAGACAGAATACGGCTGATCATTCCAGGAACTGTGACCTATGAGCTATAGCACACTGGAGGAAACTATCACGGGCACCAGCTAAAGAAGACACGTTGTTTCTATGTGAGGTGAGTGGAACTAAACTTGAATCTTCGGTAATGACTGTGGTGGGACGTACGACTGGGGAGTGATGACCGAATTCTGACCATGATCTACCTCTCTCCCTCTTCTGCTGCACACGTTTCCATTGATCATCCTGCTCGAATATGCTCAGTGGTCTCGCTATGCCATCTGTAGTATGAGTTCTACTCAGACGGGTCTCGGAGCGATGTGCGATCAGCGACCATCTGCTCAGGAAATGAAAAAGCGGATGGAAAGCTCGAGCCGTTCCCAACTTGCAGGAGTCCAGATCACAGCAAAGAAGGTACTTGTGGTCATGTTGAGACTCGTTACTTCCAATTGAAGATCATCAACGACGGCGCTGAAATGATGCAGAAGGCCGTTCATAGAGCGGGATGATCGAGCCGTGTATGTGGCGAAGTTCGAAGTTGGGTTCATGTTGGTGATGGTGACGTGAATGTTTCGATCGGGGTCCCAACCTCGTGCTTGTGCTTGTGGAACCCAGCGGTAGCCGAGGTGGCTCTGAGCCTGATGGATGATGAGATTACTGCTTGGGACGGCCACGAATGCGGCTGTCGTCGGGTCAGTCTCGAGACGCGTGATGGGCTGAATTGACTACTCACGTCTCTGAGGCTCAGGCTGGGCCATGCGAGGGGCATTGTGGTCGGGTGTTGGAGGCATAGCCTGTAGCTGTGCCACTCCGACATCACCAGGGGGTTCTGCGAACGCAGCTTGGAGCGGGTCAAGATCTATATGTGAGACAAGTTGAGAGAGCATACTCACGTCTTGCAGGCTCTGGCGAAGCCAGCGGAGCGATCTGGCCAGGATCTCCAGGAATTGTAGGAGTAACACGAGCTTCTTCATCGTTCATCGAGCTGTATTCACGCTTGACACCAGTGGGGGGTGTGTCCTGAGAGTCGAGGGGGGCATCTCCACGTGCCTTCTTGCGCATTGGCGACTGGTCTTCTCCTTCGGCCATGGTGTCTTGCTGTCGATATATAGCGTGACGAGGAAGGAAGGGGAAGAGTGATTTTGTGAAATGATTCGCACAATTCGTTACTCGAGTGATAGCCAAGCATTCGAGGTCAGCACCCACGAAGTTCGACTTCTTACAACAAATCACACCAACTCTCCCTCCTTGCCCGCATACGTACCAGTCTCAGAGTCATCTACGCCAAGATCTTTGTTACCAGGAGAGTTCTCCTGCTGATTACCCAGATCGACTAGACTGGAAAGACAAGAGATGATGCCGACCGCAATCTTCTGCCTCTAAAAGCCCCTGTGGGTGTTTTAGTGGAAATCCATCCTACTCGCTTCCAAGATAAGTATTGCAGGCTGCTTCTTTGCATGGAGGGTCACTCCGGACGCTACAAGACTACACGACAAGAATCGCGGCAAGAGCTGAACCAGACCATGAGACAGCTTGGGGAAAGAGGAGTGCCACGTAAGACACCGGACCACTGCAGCTCGGGTGATGTAGCAGTGGCGTTTTCAACCAATAACTTCAGGCTCGATGATCATGTATTATCCTTGTCGGCATTGTAGTCCACGTTCGCGTCCTCGTCCTGCAAGCATGCGTTATGGAGCCGTGTCTTCTCTGCGCCGACAGACGGCGACACCTTTGTGTTGAGTGCGAACGATGCCCAGATGCTAAACTTGATATCTTTTTCTGATGCGTGATTTGGCTATCCATAAAGTGACTCATCATGGACCGTCAATTGTAATTTTGCACTGTCTTGGGGCGTTTTAGAAGCTCCATACAGATCCAAAATGAGCTGTAGGCTCGGACCATAACGTCAGACAAGCTCTGGCAGACATCTTCGTAAGATGGTCAGCAAAGTGCCATACACAGAAGCAAAGGATGGTGGTCAGGGTCCTGCCCATGACTTCCAGGACGGACCCGTTCCGCTGTGCCCGTCATCGGCGACGGAAGCGGGGAAGTCAAGCCGGAGTCCGGTTGCACCTTCTATTTCAAGATTAGCCGCTCCAAACGTCTTTCTTTGTTCTCTCGAGTCTCGTCGCGTCCAATTTTTCTGTCGTCCGCATGCATCGTCGTCGAGAATAGGCAACATGGCGAGCAATACGACAGCCACAATGACCGAGCCGACACCAATGCAGGCTGCGGCCATTGCTTCTGGAGGCGGCCTTTGGGGTGATCCGGCAGTCGAACTGAGTATGATGGGCGATCAACGACAGGCTACACGCATCAAGAGCTCGGAAATGTCAATTCAGGATGTGAAAATAGCTTCGAAAAAGGGCAATGCGATTGTTATGGGATGCATTGCTTTCAGTACTGGTATCGCATCTTTTCTCGCTGGTGTCATCACGATTGCCATTCCAATCATGGCAAAGGAGCTGAATATCCCCGAGAATCTGGTTCTTTGGTGAGTCTGAACTGTTAGCAAGCCTAAAGAGCTATGAAACTAACCAATCAATTTCTAGGCCTGTGACCGTATACTCTTTGGCTTGTGGATGCACGCTTCTTGCCTGCGGGTCAGTCTCGGACGTCATTGGCAGCAGACGGATGTTCTTGTCAGGCTGTTTCCTTCAATGCTTCATGACAATGGCTTGCGGTCTTTCCAAGAATACTGCCCAGATCATCGCTTTTCGCTCTTTTTCTGGTATTGCGGCGTCGTTTTGCTTGCCTTCGGCCGTCAGCCTGATCAATGAAGTCTTTCCTCCCGGCAAAGAGAGGAACATCACTTTTGCCATGATGGGTGGAGCTCAGCCGTTTGGCTTCGGCATTGGTATGGTACTGGGTGGTGTATTTACTGGAACTATTGGTTGGCAATGGGGCTTCCATCTTGCTGCCATCATCAACTTCTTTATGTTCATCCTCGCTGCATGGCAATTGCCTCCCACACCTGTAGCACACAAGCGTCAGATCTGGTCTCGACTTGCGACTGATATCGATTGGCTTGGTCTCATTCTTGCGAGCGGCTTCCTTGCCATGCTTTCCTACGTCATCTCAGCTCTGACTGGAGATCTGACTGTCATGAAGCAGCCTGTCAACATTACTTTGCTTGTCCTCTCGTTCGTCTTCCTGGCAGCTTTCGTACTTTGGGTGGGCCGTCAGGAACGCCTTGGACGACCAGCTCTCATTCCAAACTCTCTCTGGCAACATAAAGGCTTCTCCTGCATCTGCTTCAACGTATTCTGCGTCTGGGCAGCCTTTAACGCGTTTGAGCAATATGCCAACTTCTTCTTCCAAGATGTTCAAGGAAACAGTCCACTTGGTACAGCTCTTCGCTTCCTGCCAGCTCCCGTCTCCGGTGCTCTTGCCAACATCGGCGTCGGCCTGCTTGTTCATCGCATCAGAGGAGACTGGATCGTTGTGCTCACGAGCATTGTCTCGGCTCTTGCCTCGCTGCTAATGGCCATCATTGATCCATCATGGTCATACTGGCGTTGTGCTTTTGTGGCTCAATTCTTTAACCCTGTCGGTGCGGATGGCATGTTCACTGTTGCCAACTTGCTGATCACCTCTATGTTTCCTCCCGGTGAGCAGGGCGTGGCGGGTGGTGTGTTCAATACCGTATCTCAAACCGGCAAGAGTGTCGGCATGGCATTGACGCTACTCATCGCGCAGCAAGTGACTGCAAACTCATCTCACGCCGACAAAACATCCCCCGAAGCATTGATGGTCGGATATCGGGCAGCTTTCTGGTTCTGTGTCGCCTTGATCGTAGCAAGTCTGCTTGTCAGTGTATGGGGCCTCAGAAGGATTGGCAAAGTCGGTCTGAAGAAGGATTGAAGCTTTCGCTGGACACGTTGCATCATATCAAAAGTTGCTCTTATGCCATAGGCCATTACAGGCGGCCGTGTTTTATCCATCCTTGTAGTAGCTCCCTCTTCATCGTACTGGCCCTTTCAGGCAGATGTGGAAAGGCAAAGATGTATTTCAGGTTGCTGATGCGACGAGAGCAATGTCTTGATACAGTCTGAATCTGTTGCTCCCAACTGAGGATCCCCCGGTCACGCCAACGCTTCTGCATCGTGACATTCACCACGTGGAGAGTCTTCTCGAGCTGAAAGACTGATTCTCCGAGTATTCCCTCAACAGAAGTGTTGTCTTTTGATGGTGTCTGGATGCAACTGATTTTCGACTTGACCGCAGAGAGCTCGATCATGCCTAAGGCTTCCGAAATATCACGATCGAGTTGTGATATGACAGCAAGATTCTTGCATTCCGACAACTGGCTGACGAGAAACTCGGACGGATGAGAGTATCCGGAGTAAGACAATCGGGCACTACGGATCATCTTGTGGTTCCGTATCTCTTGTCGACAGCTGTAATGGTAAAGACTAGTCATGTGTTCAATCAATACCTTTGCAGAGCTATTGTTGAAGCCGAAAAGGTGACCAGCGAATGAACGATTTCGGTAGCTCATTTTCACTTCGAGGGTCAAGTTTTCCGTTCTTCCCTCTTTCAACTTGCGGACTCGACTTTCATCCAAGACTTGTCGCCATCAGCCAAGTCAGTAACCACATGCATTCTTGGTAGCTCTTCCGCATCATAGTCTGACCATTAAGGAGACACCATGAACGGCACCAATCAGCCTTCTACACCTCCACCTCGCCAAAGGGTACGTTCTCAAAGATCTCACGACAGGAGAGCGTCAGACTGATTCAATCCAGGTCTTGCCCCCTCGCTGCATACATCCCAACAGCGCCTCGCCTCCTCCTGATCCTCCTCCATACACCAGCAACGACAGCAACAGCAACAACGACCCCTTCGTCGGCCCTGGAGGCCTCGAAAGCGTCAACCACCTGATCGTCTCCGCCCGCCTACCCCTCCTCACCGCCACCATCGCCCCTATGCGCGAAGAAGTCGAGCTTCTGCGTTTGCTCGCAGCACAAAACATCGATTCTAGGATCAGGGAGGTTATCGAGGGTGTAGCGGCTAGAATTGTGTTTCAATTGAATAGGTTGGAGAGTGAAGCTGAGAGGCTCAAGGCTGACATCTTTGGACCGATGCCTGAGTAAGATGATTTCTGGGTGGATATGGATAGGAATGAGAAGCTAATGAGATGTATAGGGCTCGTGATGACTACTACCGAGACTAGGGAGGGGGAGAAGGTGTCACTAGACATGAGAAGCACGATTGACAAGGCGGCGGAAGGCATATGGGTAGGGCACTGGAGTTGGGCGCGATGAATTGGTACACAATATGTCTCGAATCCACATATCAAATCAATTGCCTTTGCAAATTAGCATCTTTACAAGTGAAACACAGAAGAACCCGCATGGAACGATGTGCTGGAACCTTCTGTGATAAAGAGCTCGGCATTGTACTCGGCCGGCTGGCTGGCTTGACACAAACGATAGACTTCGTGTCTGTTCCTCTTGCAAACCACAACAAACAAAAATACGCAATTTATAAGCTTCAGGCGCTCTGATATTCTTCTTAACTGTCTACAAACATTGGTGAGGCTCTTTGGCACGTTATGCATGTCTTTACTGACGTGTTTGGCTGTCAGAGAAGGCTTTCCCAAACCATAACAACACTTCTCGGATATCATATCATCCCATCAACACCTTGAACATATTCTATCTTTACAACGACGTAAGTCCACACATGCCTGATACCTTCCAGGTCCATGACTAACCCTCGAAACCAGAACATGCCTCACACCACCCAGTCGTCCCACAGATCAACCAAGCCCCCCACCACCACACTCTCCAACATCTCCTGGAACCCCACCCCCCACAACCACATCAACCACTCCTTTACCTCCCTCCACGACCCCTTCAGCCCCATTGACTCCTCCCGCACCGCAATGTTCTCTCGCTTCGCCGCCGCCATCAAGGTCACCGAAGCAGAAGGCGTAGCCAACCATCTCCAGCGCGAACTTGAGCGTCTGTTTGCTGTTGCTAGACTTCCTGATCAGAGTCCTGAGGGTAGGGAGAGGGCTGTTGAGCAAGGGTTTGAGGCGTACAAGATGCTTGAGGTTTGTGAGAGGGATGTGGAGTTTTTGAAGATGAAGGCTTTTGCTTGCAAGGAGGATGCTGAGATGTAGGTGTGGTGTTTGTTGTGGTTGAGGAGATGTGTGCTGATGATTTGCAGTGGTGATCTTGATGTCGCACTTTCTACTCCTACCAAGAAGGGCAAGGAGGTCAAGAAGAGCAAGATGCACTGAGGTCTGAGCTATGCTTGAACTGCGCTGAAGAAGAACACAGAGCATGTCGGCCATGCTCGAACAAACTTTGAGAAAGCAATCAGGGAGGAAGGAGGAACTTGAGCTGGATGAATGAAGGACAACGCACTTAACATCAAGTTGCAGAGCTCAGCGTCATGGCTGCTTGCATGAGTCTATGGAAGATGATCGAGGGAGGGTCAATTGGCAGCCTTGTACAATGCAATAAAGAATTGGAACGCTTGTGACCCACCCTTGTGCCATCGTGATGTTCGTGTTCTCTTCATGTGGATAAAGCGCCCCGTTCCAGACCTCGACGTTCCTACCTTCGTCGGATCCAGAGACGATGCCTCGCTCACGGTCTTCGAGTCTGTAAGCTGCTCCATGCTGTCCAGCTTGATAGTATCATCAACTTTAAACTTGCCTCGTTTCTGGAGATGGCGTAAGATCTCAGTCTCTACAAGAAGCGCTGTCCCTGTTCGTCTTCGCCCCACTCTAAACCAAACTCTATGACAGGGAGTTACGGCTAGTCCATCATCCATAGACGAACACATTTTCTCCAAAGCTGGCACCCTCAAATTACCGCTCGTGTACGTAACGTAGAAACAAAACAATGAACATTGCAAAACGTGATTGTCGTTCTCACTTGGTCTTGGCGACCATATGGGAAGACAGGTAGATTTGTACAATCTATATCGCAGAACAAAAACTCCGCCTCTTCTCTGCAAACTTCGCGAACGACATCTTTTTGCAAAGATCGTTTTATTGCACCTCGACAGCGACAGCCCCCCTTTTTCTGCGCCTTGACAGCAATAGTCACCATTTCCCTGCCTGACTGCATACAAACCAGCCTGCGAAAACATACCCGCAACCGTCGCGCAAAAATGTCGGATCATTCAATTCTCGGCTTGATGTTCACATACGATCGCGCCTCGAATCGATACATTGGAGTCACGCAAAACGGGGATGAACATGCCATCCTCACGCCCTATGCATACCACAAGGTCCTGCGCAACGGTCTGCCCAGGCTCAACACGATCCCTACTGTCGGCGACGCGGACGGGGATGATGAGCTCGATGCCGGCAACGGGCAGCCTGCAGAGAATGACGGCGGTCCAGACGATCCGATCGTCATATCAGAACGAGAAGAGAGCTCTCAGGAAGAGGATGAGGAATCGCAGGGTGATATTGAAGAAGAAGTAAACGATGTTGATGAGGAGGTGAACGAAGTTGTCGAGGGTGCTGGTCGACCCGAAATCGCTGCAGAGGCAGACGGTCTATCAGTCCAGTCGAGCGCTTCGGGAATCTTTGTGAGCTCCGACGAGGATCTTCCTGGTAACGACGCCTTCAAGGGTGACTCTGTCCTTGCCCGCTTCCGCGAGCAACAGGAGAGAGGCAGACTCTTGCAAGCCGACGATGAGGGATTGGGCCCGCCCTTCGGTCCTCTGGACCAAGCCATTCTTTCTGAGCCCGCCCCGGGTGCTCGTACGCCTATCTACAACGAAGAGCCCGAAGATCAGGCCACAGATCATGAGGGTCATGGGGCGCAGCAGCCCCTCAACAGATCTGCCGCCAAACGCCCCCTGGAGCAGCCTTCCGAGTCTCCTTCGCAGGCTCAGCCATCTCGCAAAAAGAGGTCTCGTCGCCCTTCTCTTCCATCTCCCTCCCCCAACCCTCACGCCAACGATGCCGAGCAACTGCAGTTTAACATGGTCCCTCTCAACCCCAACCCATCTCAGAGCATCCTGGACCAGTTCCAGCCAGTTCCCGAGGCTGAGCTGAAGACCTTCAAGACCTCAAAAGCTCCCGTCACCCTGAGTCAGAAAGTGAACTACGGATACAGAATGAACTTCGCCATCTGTATGCACCCTGGTTGTCCCAATAATGAGAGACATGGAGGTATGGGCTGGACCAGGGCTATGCACCGTGATGCACACATCGAGAGCGAGCATGCCGGTTTCAAGCAGCCTGAGCAGGGTACGAAAGCCACTTTTGTTTGAAACTGGGGGTTTCGGGAGGCAGGACTATCAAGACAGGGAGATAGAGCAGTATAGGCATGGAATCGGGACAGCATGCACAGTGATAGTATCAAAGAGGGCTACAGAAGGGGCCAGAGGTCCAGAGGTGTAGGCCTAGACAGTAATCAGATCGGATCCATTCACTTGCCTTCGATTCTCGTGCTTGCATATGCTTGTGATGTCTCATCTTGTTCTTTCACTTGACTCATGCTGGGGAGTGAAACATGTCGTCCAAAAAGCTTGGCGTCTCCAACGTCCTCCACCACCACGCGCGCAATATCAACACTTTACATTGCCTTTTGACGCCTTCCTTCTCTCGCGCATAGACAAAGATCTTCAACCAAGCAGTAATTACAGTTACCTGGTGGGAAAGAACACAGGCTAATCATCTCCAGTCATGTCACACCGCCGCCGCAGAAATGCTGTCTCGCAGCACAATCCTTTCCTGGGTCGCCGCGCTCAGACGGGGCAACTCCTGCCTCATCAAATGCCTTTTGGGGAGGAGCCCTCGTCGGAGGACGGCGCTCAGGAGAGCGAGGACGACGACGAGCGGTATGTTATGCTAATCGCTCAACTTCCGTCCCACTTTTGTACTGATACTAATGATTGCAGGCAAGAAGAACAAGAAGAAGAAGAAGACGACGACGAAGCCATGAGCAACATGGCCGATGATGGTGGCAGCGATGAGCTGGTCTCTCCTTCCCCTGAGGCCCAAGAAGACCGCAGCAGCAGCAACAACAATAACGTCCCTGCTGCCCCTCAAGCACCAGCTCAGCAAGTCCGCTACGTCTCTCCCGACCGTATCCGCTTCCCCCTCTCTCTCGCCAGGGCTGGGCTGGTGACTTACCCCTCCGCTCCCGTGGTCATTGTGCAAACCTCCGAAGGTCCCTGCACTCTGACCGATGGCCAGTACTACTGGAACGCCATGGGCAGGCCTCAGTGCCTGAGGAGGGGGTGCCTAAATAACAGGGGCACGGGGTATGCAGCGGAGCAGAGCCGTGATGATCACATCGGGACTCATCAGGTCTTCCAGACGCCGGCCTACTGGCAGGAAGCCAGCGGCACGAGTCAGTTCCGATGTCGAAGAAGAGATGGTCAAAGCTAACCCGAGGCAGGAAACGGCGAGCCCTATCGCATTCTCTGAGCTTCGAGCTCAAAACACCTCCATAGGGAGAGGCAGTCAAAATGCACAGTCATTTTCAAGTTTTTGTCAGTCGTAGCGGGAGTGGAGGGGGACGAAAAGGCAGCACAAATTCAAAACCAAATGTTGCCGCTCGAAACTTCGCATGTTCATTTCCCGGGCTTGACTCACGTGCTATGGTCCAGGGAAACACGTACCGCCAAGCGCTTTCCATCAAAATGCTACAACTTCCCGTGCTATTGTGTACTACTATTGAGTATTGTTCTTGCAGCGGCTGATCCACAGCTATACAAGTCTTATTGAGGTATGTACACCCAAGATTGACAATACAATTAACCAAGGTATAGGTGCTACAAGCTCGCTGTGATGGACCATCCTTTCCTCACGCCAATTCGTCTCACGCCTGATCGGGAATCAGGGTGTAGACGACTTCTCTACACATCTATCAACTCACACAGCGCTGGCGCTTTAGAACCATGTCTCAACAAAGAAGTACATCGTTGCTAGTACATGTTCCCTGTATTTGACTAACATGTTTGACAGGATTCCTCCCCTCTGACCCACCTCTTGGTCCACTGGACAACAGGGAGATCTCCGGACAGGAGATGGAAGAGGCTGAATCGACTGTCAATGAGTACCTCCAAGATCCTGCTGCATTCGACGCAGCCAATTCAGGTGGTCGTTCAACTGCAACCGCCACAATCAACACTCTGTCTTTCCAACAGACTGATCCTACCGTCTCCGACAACACAAGCATCACTCATTCCACCACTCAAACATTACCAAACGAAGACGAGCAAGCCGCGGAAATGGGCTTCTTCCTAGCCGCACACGCCACAGCCAATCATGAACAGGTGCTAGAACCTTCCACCAACCAGCCAACCTCTCGTGTGTAACGCCGAGTTTCGTTCGTTGTTCCTGCACAGGCTCAACCCCCCACTCGCCGTCCTCGAGTCTATATCTTCACCATCATCGGCTGGGTCAGATTGACTCGCCGCCAGCAAGCAGACAATTCCCAAGGCCGTTACCAGTGTCTCGTTCCCGGCTGTCACAACCACAAAGGCCATGGCTTCATCGGTGGCTTTGCTCGTCGCGGACACTACCAGCGCTATCACGATCATCGCTAGTCGCAGGCTTTTGTTGGCTGGCGTAAGTTGCCCTGCCTGGCATTGTCATTGTATACCTACTGACTTGATGCAGAGGATGGTCGTCGTGTTGTTATACTTTGAAAGAGTCTGAGTGCTTGGGTATTTTGTCCAGGGCTCGACAGTAGTCTGCGAGAGTAAAAATTTGTCCTCGGGCTCGAAAGGCGCCGTTACTGATATTTTGCAGATGTTGACCGATACATGCATGAGCTTGCAGTTGCCAGGACAAAGAGAAGAGAGCAAAAGGTACAGGGCAAAGAGTACATCATGCGACGCCCGAATATTGATTGAGAGCGTGAACGCCATTGGCAGTTCTGGAACTGGGAAGGATTGATTTTTTGCGCTTAAAACAATAACTTTCTAATCAATTCCCGTGTCAAGATCGACGGCGTCTCTCTAGACTTCTGCCATGGCACAAGATCTCGATGTCCGTATGTCCTGCTGACAGGTATGGCTGGGGATGCTTATTCACGTACCAGACATTCTCCGTTGAGAGACTGTCTTGAAGCCTCTCTCCGCCAAGGAGACGGTAGACCTGAACATGTTTGTAGTTTGGTACAGCACATTTTAAAGAGGGAGTCTATGGATGAGAACGACTCTTTACTGTACATCAAGTCTATCTCACAATTTCGTCACTGGCAATAACGTTCATCATTCTGCACGCCTTCACGTACCTTCCTCTTTTCTTTACAGCATCACAAGCTTCAATTCTAAACATAGTTCACTGCGGGGCTTCTTTCCTCAGTGCCGTAGGCTTCGGGTCTCAGAAAGTTGTCTCCGCGCTTACTCAACTTCTTCCGCACCACTACCTCCTCCAACAACATCATAACCCTTCCTTCTCAACATCACTAACCAGAAGTATTTATTTTGTTCTACCTGCCTGTACCTCTACTTACCATCCGAGCAGCAACATCACCTCGATGGATCACGTTCTGATAGTCATCGAGCGCCTGAAGGCCGGCGAACAGGCACTTGAACGCAGATTGGAGATCGCCGAAGCCACTGGTAGAGTTCTCAGAAGAGACAGTGACGCCGTGCTTGCGCAGATTGAACGCGGTCAGAGCGTTCAAGACCAAACTCAGCAGTCAGATCCAGGCTTCACCAACACATTGTGTACAGATCGTGATAGGAATTCTCTGCGCTCGCACTCGGGCGTCAATACTTGGGATGGCAAAGTTCATGAGAGACACTTTGTTTCGGGAAGTCATGGCGTGCCACGCCGTTTTCAGCAAATTGACCCTGACATTTCTTCTCAGACTTGGACAGATAATGGTAATAGTTCGCTGCGCACATACTCGCGCTCAATCATCGGAAACAGCAACAATGCTAAGAGACAATTCAGACTTCAGGATCAGGATGTGCCTCAGCGTTTGCAGCATGTGGACCCAAGCATCCATTCTACGACTCAACCGTTTCACGACAGAATCGCTTCCCGCACCAACTCGCGTGCCAACACAGGAGAGAGCAACAATGATGAGGGCCGGATTATTTTCGAAGATCAGGACGTACCCTGGCGTTTCCAGCACACGAGCCCCGGCGTTTTGGCCACCTTTCCATCATCTCGAAGCAGATTTCCGCTCCGCACTAATTCAGACGCAGTCGCTCTAGCTGATGACCATGAGGAGAGCCCTCTCGTTCCTGGAAGTTTGAGCGTGCCCAATCGTTTTGAGTTGTTTGACCCTCTCGCCTCTGACACCTTTCACTCTTCCCAAAATGGAAAGCGTTCCCGCGCTGATTCAGACGCTATTTCTGGATTTGATGACCATGAGAATGCATTGTTCATTTCTCAAAACCAGGATTCACCCAGCTGTCTTCAGTGCTCCAACCCAAAAGTTGCAAATACCTTTTACTCGGCACATATCGATGTTTCTTCCCGCACCAACTCATACGCCGACGCCGAAGGTAACACCGATGAAGAGACCCTTTTTGTTTCTCAAAGCCAGGACGTGCCCCGTCGTCAGCAGTACTCGGACCCTGGAGCTTTGAACACCTTTCTCTCTGCCCACAATAGAATTTTTCATCGCCCTAGATCAACCACAATCACTGGAGCTTATGACAAAGGAGAGACTTTGTTCGTTTCTCAAAGTCCCCAGCCTGTCGCTTCGGCTTCCAGAATGACACTTCGCAGCCTTCACAGTCTTTCTGTTCACAACGACGACGCTACTTATGCCAAAAGACGCTGTGTCACCTTCACACAAGAAGAACCTATCTACATCTCTGACGACCACGACTCACCCAATGAGTACAATGACTATGGCGACAGTAACGCCGTGCCTCCCCATTGCCCCGAAAATGATGCCAACATCGGCTACAACAAGTCCAAGTACCAAAGTGATGGTAGATTGATCAAGCAGCCATACGTCCAACCACTCACATCATCAATGCCTTCTACCTCAACTGCCATCCCTTCCATCCGCTCTACCATCAACCATCCCTCTCGCACTCAAGATTCCACCCAAACCTATTCCTCCAACTCCGGCGTCGGCGGTCCAATCCGCCCAATGCAACAAGAAGAATACGACGGCTTGAACGCTCGTGCAGCTGAAGTAAACAGCCAAACTCCCTGCCCATACCCTGATTGTGGTCGCCTTTACTCGAGTTACAGTTCTGTTGTCAGACACCTTCGTCGAGGACACCCGGATTGGCCGGTCGTCAGGGAGAAGATGAAGAGTAGGTACAAGGAGTGGAGTAAGTTGTGTGAGAAGATTGGTTCGAATGGCTAAAAGTTTGAAGGGTGGAGGACCGATGGGCTGTGGTAGTGGGCTTCGAGCATAGCGATGTTTCGATATTTGCCCGGGAGGAAGGCAGTACGTCATTGGGGGGTCGGCTGGGAGGATGAGAATGAGAGAGGGACGATCTCTCACGTCTCTCGGCTCGAAGCAATGCTACCAGCTTCTTGTTGCGTGCACGGGAGCAAAGCAGCACGTTTCTCTGGGAGATGGGCTTGGAGGATGGAGATCAGAAAGGAACGAAGGAATCTTCGACGATCAGTTTCAGGCGCAGTAGCTCCCTGTTGCGTACCAGGTAGAGATGCAGCACGTCTTCCTTGAGAGAGTTTCCGGACATCGAGAAAGAATGGGTTTTCTTCACCTTTGAGTTCGCGATCTATCAAGCCTCTGCTTGACTGACCGGTAGAGAGGCAGAACGGTCTTTCACCATTGCGTTGTGGTTCAGAAGGAGGCGAACGGAATGGACAGGCCGACGCAAAGAAGGCGCATCAACATGACTTCAAAAGTCATACATACCATGCAAACTCACCAATAGGAAGGCAGAACGATCTCTCCGTTTTTGCCTTGTGGTTGTGGAAATAAAGAATGGCACCAACGGCCCTGGGCAAAGAATTGAAATCAGCTCAGTCCCATTGACAATGCAAACTCCGTCGATGCTCCAGCGCAAAGGCAGAGTGATCTCCATCATAAGTTTGGGTTCCTGGAAGTGGAAGATGGTTTGCATCGGCGTAAGCAAGAAAGGCAAGCCAGCATGACCTTCGTCCTAAGGCATATTCTTCTTAGTCAACGGTGGGGAGGCCGAATGATTTGTCGTGACTGGTTTGTGCCCCTAAAGATGTAAGACAGTGTCCGACGCATTGCACAAACAATGCAGATCAGGATGATCTCAATGGCAATGCACACCTTCCAGTGTCAGCGGTGACAAGGCGGAAAATTCCGTTGCAATCGTTGCATGATCTATAAACGAATGCTCGTACCGTCTGCCCGCGGCGTGGAGATGCAATCGAGAATGATCTCGAGGGTGAAGGATTACGAGTGGATGCAGCAGTCAAAAGGCGGAATGACTTTGGGAAAAGCAAGAAAGTGTGTAGAGATGGTGGTAGGTATCTCATGCCCATGAATGATGAACAAGTCCAAACGTCATCAGAAATGAGGAACTGCGTGTCTGTGAAGGATCCAGAAAGCAGGATGAACTGGACATAGACTTATAGAGATCAAGGGCTGAGAATTAAGAACACAATGATCGAGGAATGCTTGGCACTCATTAAGCTGAAGCCAACGAAATGCTGTAGGCCTTGTTCCACCCATCTTCGATTCTTACGGCCCCACAATTGCAAACATCTACCTGCAAGATGTCGATCCCTGAAAACAAGCGCTTGCTACCTCTCAAGGAATTGACATCTCAGAAGCTAAGTTTATACAGACGCAAGTCGATTTTTCAAAGTTGTGTAGCGCGATACGGCTGCCACCCTTTTTGTACTAAACAGCTTGTCTACGAGGACGACTCTACACATCATGATCTCATTCGTGACTAGATCGATTGCGTGATTCGAATCCTCTTGAAGCTTGCAGCAAGGGTACATATTCGTTTGGACGACCGTCGATTCCAAGATTTCTCCCCCCATCAATGATCTTCCTCTTGAACAACAAGCCCTGGCTCCTTGGGTCGATCCTATTGAAAAATGTCTCCAAAGTTACGCAATCACCGTGCACAAAAGAACTGAATTTGATCATCATGGTTCCGAACCCCATGACAGCCAGACATTGTAAGTGCCTTGATCTGTAGCTCTGACCCTCGAATTGCTTTGCTGACGTCTGCTCAGCTCAAGGTTCGCAGGCTGAGGATACTGGCAACTCCTTAGACGAGTCAAAGCAAATGTGACTTACCGTGATACATCTATTCCCAATGACAATCTCACTAATCAGCTCCGCAAACTCTCTTCAGCTGACCGTAGAGGTACCTGAAAGTCTTCTAGATTCCGACACGGCTTTCAGCTCAGGTGTGAAGATCACGAAAGGGATCTTCATGTGTAGAACGATGAGCCCGGCCAGCTTGTATCTCGGATTCCCTCAGATGTCATCAAACTGGCCAAACGTCGTCTTGACTACGTTCGCTTTGTTCAAAGCACCCGCGAATCAAACTTCGACTGGTTCCCCGGCACGTCGGAGCACGAGTACGAGCACACGATGGAAAAGTTGTCCCGAGAGGACGGTGCACGCGCGATGATCGAGAAAGGAATTCGGGAGAATGACGTGAGTGGTGCGACATCTCGTGCTTGAGCACTGGATTGATGATAATTGACAGAACGACTACGTGTTTCTCGGCCTTGCAAGTGACGCCCTCACGTACACTCAGTCATCGAGAATCGACATGGTGTTCTTGAGGTTGGTGTGAGCGCACCAAGTCGAGGCCAATGGGCAAGTAGAAGAGGAGGGAGCTTTTGGGGGGTGCTGAAAAGGTCTTGACCAGCGTGTCCGAGAGAGGCGACTCGGGACTCTATGTCATCGTTGCTTCATCTTTGCTCGACGGCCAGGGCAGTTTTCCCGAAGGTCGCTGAGATATCTTGCGATAGTGGCAAAACCATTCTTGTTAGGACGACAGTAGCTTGCTTGGTGGAGGAAGGAAAGCAGCATTGAATATGTAGTCGGCAGAAGTCTCAGTGCAAAAGAGTCGTTGATATCCCTACAACCACTCTTGGAAACATTCCGCCTTCCAATTCGCGTTTCATACGAGCAACAGCCCTCAATGCAAGCGCTCAAGTCAATGAAACAGCGTTCGACCGTTCCCAGCTTTCACACCTGAACGTCCCTACTTCCATCTCCAAAAGTCCCGTCTATAACTCCTTGGTTATCAACACAATTCGCAGTCAAAATCTCATCTCTACCAACCTATCAAGCATCAAGTCATCATGGCTACCGCTCAGGAGACCCTCTCGAACCTGGCATCCGAGCTGCATGAGTACAACCTCAGCATTTCTACCCTCTACCACACCATCAAGGTCATTCGCGAGACCCTGAAGGTCCTCGATCCCGCTGAACCATCGCCCTCCTGGTCGACAACAAGGTTGAGGGAGAGAAGATGATCGCTGCAATCAAACGTGTCGAGATGCAAGTGCCCCTCCACCCTCCAATGCATCTGTATACTGACCCGCTCAGGTCTCTCAAGATCGTCATCCAGTACGGTCACGTTGTTCGCGCCCTTCAGGAGGCAGTCCATCGCGTCAAAGCCTTCCTCTGGATTGCTGACAAGATCTTCACCACACCCTCCGCCGATAACATGACTGTCGTGACCAAGAAAATCACGAGAAAGGCGCTTTATTCCCATCTTCCATTCTCCAAGCTTTTCTTGACATCTGTGACCCTTGTTTCCGCGCGCCCCAGAATTATCCTGCTTACACATTACTCGTAACAATGTGTCTCACCCATCTCGGTCGGTACTTCGACAATATGTCCCGTTGCCGCACAAACAGCAGCCGCGTCGCCCATGACATGACAGAATCGCAACCTCTTATACAGAGCGGTACGTACAGTGAGAGTTTGCACCATTCACAACGATATGACTGACACGAAGAAGCTCTCAAGACCAATTCGCGGAAGCGCACCGCAATGAGAATGGCAAAGCAGGTTGCGTTCGTTCCCACATCGAAGGAAGTCCGCGGCGACTTGGCTATCAAGGACGAGGACAGAAGTCTTGACTCCATCTCGCACGTTGCTTTCCACCACGTTCATCTTTCGTCTGGCTCTAAGGTTCGCGAGGCACTTGGTGAGCGTGAGCTTAACGATGATCGTTCTTCTGTGTCGACTTTTATGTCCCATCAACGAACATCCGCTTGTGACGTCATGGACGAGCAGGACCACTACCGCAACAACTCTCAAGCCTCTCGCTCGCACACCAGAAGCGACTCCAACAGCGCTGTCTGTGACGCAGAGCTTACGTCCATGTCTTTTTCTGGGCTCTCTTCCATAGAGTTACAGGGCAGCGATGTCCTCAGCATCGACTGCGACTTTGACAACCTCACAATCAGCGTCGACATGTCAGACTCCATGCCAGACTTTAGCTCCATGCTCGACAAGATGGTCAACGAGTCTTCCGTCTTCAACTGTGACATCACCATCGTGCAAGACTCGGACTCGTGTGGTGATGACCTTCTTTCTGACGTCGCTACTGCCGGCCACAAGCGCAGGCTTATCTCGCGCCGCCGTCAAATCTCAATCTCTTCAACCTCGAGCGCAATGTCTACTACTGCTATTTACGGTTCTCTCAGGTTCCTCACACCCAAGGTCAGCCGCCCTGGACGTCTTCAGTCACCTCCTGCTATCCTTGACAGAGAACTTGCCATCAAGTCTTCAGAGGTACGCCATACTCAGGTCCACGACAATGTCGCCCCTATTGATACTATCTCATCGCCGCCTTCTGAACAGGGTGCGCTCGCCACTGCGCAGAAGTACTCATGCTGTGCCCAACGCACCTGCGAGAGCGAACTTGCCCCTGAGGATGAGTCTGCAACAGCTTCTGGCTTGTCCACTTCTGAAATCGATCTCTACGAATCCGAGCTCTGTGTTGGAGTGCTCAGTGCTTTTGAAGAAAAGTATCTCTGCAAGGAAAGTAAGATGGCCATTCTTCTCGGGGCTTGTCACGGTCTTACCGCTGAGCACCCTTGTAACCACACAAATACCAACTTGAACTACCAGAAGCCCGAGAGCGGCGGAAGACCCCATCGCGAAATCGAAATACCCCACGACAGACCTGCTCGCTTCACTTCGTCTCTTCCCACTTCCCTGGGTCCTGAAGGTCAGCTCGGCCAAGCTCACGAGAACCCACGTTTTTCTCAACGCCGCGTCGCTGCTCAGTACAAGCCATCTCGCCCTGCCCTTCCTCTGGCTGAGCTTCCTATCCGTGAACGCAGAAGCGGTGGACTCCCCCTGAACGACCCAGCTCGGCGCAAGGTACAGAGCCATCCTATGACTGGCGATGAGATCGAAGCTATCAAGGCAGCTCATCTGCCCAAATTTTCGCGCGAGAAGTCGTCTAGCTACCACTTTCCCGCTGCCTGGCAGCCAGCTGTCGAGAGAGAAAATATCGACAAGAAGCAGTCTCACAATAATTATCTTATGAGCACTAAGAACGAAGAGAAGACCAAGGAGACTACCGTTGTACGCAGAAGTGCCACCAGAAAGCCCGCTCACAAGTCGTGGTTGCCCACTTTGTTCTGAGCACACTCTAGCACAAAGTAACTTGGACGAGGATTGAGGAAGCCCAGCGTGGTTAAGGATGGGGAATGAAAGATATGCATTGAAAGAAGAGAAGAAATTGGGACTTAAATGTAAGATAGTAGTAGAAGACAGAAAGGACGATCAGAACCGAGATGTCATATCATGAAACACCACGCCAATCGATCGTCACTTGTCGGACACATCTCGCCCCACTAAATTAGATCATGCGTTTTCACAGCTGATGTTCCAGGATGTAACTCGTTCTTGGAGTACCATGAAAGCAGCTGTCGGTGCCGCTGGCGCTTGAATACCGCGAATCGTGTTCGTTGTCCCCTAGCTCGGTCAGGGAAGCCAAGCACGACTCGGCTCTAACAACCAGCCATTCCTCTTCACGTTCAGAACATCACAGGCACCATTAGTATGAACAACTAGGTCCCTATCGCCACAATCGAGCTCTGCGACCGCTCATTGAGCATGTTGACAACTCGTGATCGCATTGCGCCTAGCGCTCCACCTACTTCCTTGCGCGAGGACCACGTCTGGGGAGTGTTCTTCTCGGGCGCTGGTAGCCCTACGAGCGTGACTGCAAGGTCGCTGATGCTCATAAGTACGTCTACTTCTCGCAGTGTGCAGATGTACCTAACTGACATTAGATACAGAGCATTGCTTCTCCTGTCTGCTGCACTGCTCGTGAGGGAGCGAGAAGCGCGTTTCATCGTTGCTTCGCCCGTAATAGAACTGAACAGTACCCGGCCTCTCGATACCTAACCAGACCATCACTTACTATGTCCCGAAGAGTCCCTGGAAGATTGATCTTGGTGACCGACGTTGAGAACCAGGTCCTTTCTGCTACTACTTCCACTGTAGTTTGCCCTCCAAGTCAACCTGGTAAGAGCGTTGCAGCATGCCCTTCGTCTTCCATTCTACTGACCCGATCAGTTTCGAGGAGACAGACTCTCAAGCACAAGAAGAAGCTAGCCAATCACCGCCTGACATAAATGTCTCTGACTGGCCTGTGAAAATGCAACATGTCTTCTGGCCTGCGTCCTTTGTTCGTCGAGAGTTGGCTTTTCTTTCTGGTCTTCCCTCTTTTCTTTGTTTGGCTACCATGGCCCTTCCGCTTCAAATACCAATTCTTTGTCATGGTCTACAATGTATTGTTCTCATGCCAGGCGACAAGTTGCAATCAATGCAGAAAGCGTCTCTTCCAAATTATGATATAATTGTCGAGAGCCCCCCTAATCTCTCCTCTCTTCACCACCCAAGAATCGAAACTCGAGGCAGACCTACAGACGACAATCGGCTCCAAAAGTTCTCCCTCAGCCAAAACCACTTCTACAACAAACTCCACAGAATCTTCCGGCAAGATGTGCTGGGGTGAGAAGCTGATCACCACTTGTCCTTATTGTCAGAGGGTCACCGTTCACGATGTCATGTGGCTTGGTTGTCCTTTTGGCCAACCTCTCGGCACTTGCATTGACATCTTCGTAGACACCATTCACGCCATGTCAGCTCATCCTCTTTGCGAGCCTAGAGTCGTCTTTCCTCAACGCCCTCGTCTAGACCGTCTTTCTCGTCTTGAAGCCCTTGCCGTCGTCGCCACTTCTCCTCCTGGAACTTGGGAGGCTGGTTCGCCTGTTTACCTCTCTACCCAGTCTGCTCCTGGTGTTCATTTCGTTCAGCCCATCCCCCCTCCTGCTTATGCTTTGCCTTTGCCTGCTGGTTGGACGGCTGACGCTGGTGGTCCTCAGTCCGAACTCATGACTTTGGTTCTTCAATACACTGCCGAGATTGCTCATACGCTTCAGGATCTGGTTGGACCCATCATCGGTCTTCATCGCAATGTCGCTTTCACCAATGTCCGCCTCTCTCGGGTCATTACTTGGTGTGAAGACTTCATCACCCGCATCGTCGCCAACACAAGCACCTTCGCCTGGCACGTCCGTCAAGCTGAAGATGAAGTCGCTGCTAGCAGCATCCACGCCATCCAAGCCCGCACTGACCTCGCGGCTATCGAGCACGAACTTCGCAACGGTATGGTCCCTTTCGTTCCTGCTAACATTTGGCACAGACGTTTTGTTAACCTTTTCATTCAGCTTCGCCGTTTGGCTGGTGAGCTTTCGCCGCCGAGACCTGCTACTGATTATACACCTGGTCATCGTAGAAGAGATGCTATTTCTGCTGGTTCTGGTAGTCAGGATTTAGATATACCTGATCTTGCTGCTGTTGGCGAGGATGATGCTGTGCTTTTTGATACCGTTTATGATAGTGATGGTAATCATGTTTCGAGATCTGATTCTGATGGTGGACACCCTGGTGGTGTTGAACCTGATGATGATGATGAGATGAGTGATGCTCGAGCTTGCGATGGTAAGTCCCAGTGACAGAAAACATACTCGAATGGTAACTCTCAATGGTATGTGATTTTGCTGACTCTCTTATGTTTTCTGGGTCGGTTCATTACATCAAATACAAACACAATTCTCCCAAAACCCTGTTTTCCCCCTTACCCAGTGATAATGTGATTAGTGTACCTCTTGAGATCGATGTAAATGATAGCATCTCTCCCAACAAGGACGTGAGTCTGCGATTTCTATCGTGCATTTCGACGGTCCTGTCGTAACGTGTATCTATGCTTGGAGTGTGAGAGCTTTCTTCTTTGACTGGTGTACCGGGGGCAAGGTATATTAGATAGAACCATTTCATCATCACTCCTCATACAATATCGTGGCAGTCGAAAGGCAGCATGTCTTCCAGAATCGTCTGTATCGCACGTAAGATGGACACGATGTGTGAGAGCGCTCTCGATCGGTTCGCCGGTAGCATGACATCGTTGGTGTTTCATTCCATCAGTGTGCCTCGTGTCATAAGCAGCGGTTGAAAGGCAACATGTTTTTCTCATTGCTCTTGATCCCTCGTGGGATAAGAAGCATCTGCCCTCTCTCAATACGTCTGGTAGTTTGGAAAACACGACCATGCCTTTCTACGGCCCTGTACAGGAGTGTATCGATGCTTGAAGTGGTGTCAGGTTTCCTGCTGCTGGTATGACCCTACACAGACGCCGGCCGTGTGCTTGGCGCTCCGAATGTTCACTTGTTTTTCCTACCTGCCTTGCGTGTTCATTCAACTATCTCTCCAAGCGATATCATCAACGTGGACATCATCATGGTGTATCACAGCTATAAATCTTTTGATCCTCGTAAGATGTCCACTAGCGACCTTATCGACCTGTTCGCCGGCCGCTCCACGTAAGTGCACATTTTTGGAGGTATTGCTGGCGGCTAAGAGAGCATATAGCTTGGGTATTCGCTCTCCTTCTCCACCTCCCCCACCTCCTACGCCACCACATCCCCCTCAGGTTGTACCTGCTGGTCTTCCTTGTCTCTGGCATGGCTGCGATGCCAACTTCTCCGGCCCCAACAACGCCAACGATCTCTTCGTAAGTCCCTACCCCCCGCCTCCCTTGATTGGAACAATGACAATGGGGCTGGCGCATTCTACGCTATTCATCCTCTCACACAATTGTCTTCCTAACTATTGACCGGAGTTTATAAAGATGCTCCTTCTTTGGCCTCAGCTTCGTGCTGGAGATTGGGCAGAACGGGAGGCTGTACTACGTATACAAGATAATGCCATCCATTACATCGGCCCTATCGACCTTAACACTCTCGATGTCAGCAGCCTGCTCCACCCAAAGGAGGACGACAAGACTACCCAGAACGGGATATATGCCGCCTCAATCAACAAGTTCATCTACTTCATCCATGCTCTCACCGTATACGCCCCTGCCATCAATGACCGTACAGAGCATGACGATTTAACCTGGTGGGATCATCGTCGCGGTATTCTGATGTCCCCTCCACTTCGCCGTCAGGGGGTCCAATGGCTGCTACAAGATCGCGAAGAGCTTGAGGAGCTGGCTATCAAGTACCCTGATGCTTCGGTGATGTTGTCCGGCCGGGTCTTTTGATAAAGCTGTCCAAATGCAGTATCACTTTCTCACTACCGTAATCTACGTATTGGAGCCCTGGATATTGCATGATCAGGAAGCTTCTCGTCGAGGGAAAGCGCTGTTTAGCTAGCTGTGGCAAGACAAAGGCATGTCTTGGAAGATAGCATTCACGTTCGGGAGCGTATGATAGGCTGTGACCTAAGTGACTGCACACATACTACCCTATTTTCTCGAGGCGTGCAGATGACTCCCGCGACACGGACTTTCGATATGTTGAGGTGCACCTTGTCATCGTGGTCGCTGGTCGCTGAGGCAAAGACTTCCTCGTAGATGATGTTGCTGACTCTGCGGGGAGAGAGAAGATGGGAAATGGGAGAATGGACGGAGCTCTAGCCTTTGCTGCGATGCGGGTCGATCTACTGCCTTTGATGGTGGCCACAGTGGTGACGACTTCATTCTTGCTATCGATACCAGTCATCCAGACTGGGCGGTCTGCAAAACATTAGCTGCGATAAACGCATCCTGCGCAGATCGCATATTTTACTACAATAGCTCATCCTAGCTTGTGTTGAGTGCTGAGAATGTTCATGTAGCGAGCTTTTTGCGTAATCTTAAGCGAGATAGAGACGGGGTAAAAACCAAAGGGCTGATAGGTCAAATGTCAGCGGATTCAGTACAGCTCGCGCGGAGTGGTCGACGCGCGTGGTGGTCGATCCATGACTTCCCAATCCAGCTAGCTTGTCGTGGGAAATCCCTGCTTAGTCAGACCGGCAGGTGTCAAAATGCGTGAAAAAACCAAAGTTCTTAGCTCTCGACCTCCCTCAATATCAATATTCAATCATGTAATCCTTCAGGACATCCTTCCCTGTTCGATAACGCCTCTCTCAAGAATGAGCCACCGCTCCAAACGGACACACCATCATGAGTCATCAAGTGATGCGTGGTATGCTGTCAATATGCAAGAGACTGATGTGGAGTTTCCAGTACTGCAAACGGCACCCACGAGATACCATGTCAGACTCGGAGCGGGTGGAGTGCACGGTAGTAGCAGGGAAGTAGATTGATAAGCTACCGAACTTGATGTTGAAGAGAGAACGAATGATCTGTTTCGATTGCATTCACTTTACACTTACTATCCATGCAATAACGCAAGGTCCGTCAAAGGTAGATTCTCCCGAGAGAGGATAAGAGCGAGGGTACGTCCGAGAAAGGATAGCCAGAACTCACCAGAGTCCCCGGCATCGTGCGTTTGATCTTGTAAAGAACATTGCACTCTGACAAGTTCTTCCAAGGACTCTTCGTGGGGTCGGAGAGCTCATGCATTATCCTTCCGCGTCGGTGACACGGTCATTTGACCAATTCAGAGCTGGTAACTCAAGTCTGCAGCGCGAACCCTCAACGACAATCCATGACTCCAGTATTCTTCGGGGTACTCTGAGAGAGATGTCTCCCTTCCTTAGTTCTGCCTGGTATGCTTTGATTCCTGCGAACACGGCCTTCAAAGCCTCGCCAGTGGGCCAGCCAAAGTCGTAGAAGCTTCTATGCCTTATCTGTAGCTGAACAGCAGGATGGCTGCGCGACGCAATACACTGGCTAAATGTCTTGACGACCTCGAGAGACAGTCGCTGTCAGGTCACGCCCCGTCCGCGGGTAATTCATGCTTGACTGTTCGTGGGCGTCTGGTTTTCCTTGGCGAGCAGCCCAATGGCTACCAAAGTCGCGCCGCTTTCAATTTCCGAGCTTTACTTTCTTCTCTACACGCCAGGCATCCGTCACCTCACAACTGCAGCTGTCGCAACCTAGAAAAACGGTCTACAAGACGGAGGTATGGTCTTGGGGATGACTGCTTACCGCCGATGATTGCTCTACACAAGTTTGGCCGCCTTGTTAGACAACCAACCCTATCCCCTCTTTTTTTGGAACCGGCTGGGAGGCCTCTGCGCCTTACTCGAGTGGACTCGGTGGCAGACGCATGTCCCCTGGTACTGTGTTACCCGTATTTCACTACCTCAGGTTGACGCGAACTATCTTTTCATCGAGTCTACTGGCATCTTGCTGGGTCTTGAAGAAGGGTTTACATAGGTACTCTCACGAGTGACAGTCACTTCGGTAGTTCAACGCAAAATGATCCAGCATACGGGAGCTCAAGTTGCGTGACGCTGGCGACTGCCGGACATGATATGTATTCTAGATGCTCGATTGATCATGTCAGACTGGTCAAGAGGACGACCCTGGTCAAGACCTCATCCGCCACTATCGACCTTTTGGGGCGCTCGATATCGTCCATGAGGCGTCTGGAGTCATGATGGAAAGATCAAACTTGCTTACTGTTGCTTATAACCAGGTTAGCTTGACTTGCTAGCGTCACTGCCGGCATACACCGCTAAAGCAGCCCATGTGTCTTGGGGACTGGTTTGCAACGTTCCAGAAATCACCACCTCGGAAAACCTGCACAGATACACCACTGCATATCCGGTAGAGAGAATACTTGGGCGACTGCCAGATTCTCGCTTGTTTCGCGCTCCGATTCTCTACGCTCGGGAAATGCTTGTTTTTCTGTCTCTATGCAATGGTAGAACATTGAAGCCCTTGCTCCGCACGTTGACCAACGCAGAATATACCGCGGAGTGGTCCACCATCCTGAACGGAAATGATAGACTGTATTGAAACACTCGAGATGCGAGAAGGTGAATCTCCCCCACAGTCGCCGCCATCTACGCACCACGGCTTCCTCAGAACGGGCTTTACGAAGCTCAAGTCACGCCCGCGCCCACCCCACAACTCTCGCAAATCACTGCAAGACTCGATCCCTCGACATCCAAATCTCTCGATGCGTGCAAAAGAGAGTCTAGGGGCGGCAAAAGAGATGATTCCGCTGAGGCTCGAACTCAGGACCGCCTGTGTGTTAGACAGAAGTGATAACCAACTACACCACAGAACCGATTACTGCAACGTCGACCATGCTGAGGCTCTAACTTTTCGCAGTTACAGCGGTTGTGCAGCCAGGTAATGGCAGATCGTGCACGGACGCAGTGACTCCCTGGACGAAGAGCATGTCGCAGCCTTCAGATGCCTCTGGTGCTTGTCGGATGAGAAGCTGATCGAGAGCAGTGCCAGGTCAAGCAGGCTATGCGCCGTGAACAGAGGAGGAGAAGTCGAGTCATGAGACGAAAGCAGCATACAAAGACGTGATGGCATGTAAGTTGAAGGCGAAGCCAGGACAGAAACGGACAATGCTTCTTGGTCGGTGAGTTGTTTGAGCGGCTGGCCAAAAGTCGTGGAGAAAGCCGAGGAATGTTCGAAACCTGCTTGCGGCGTTCGAGGACCGCAATCCGCTTCTCTCCCGACATTAGTAACGAGCTGACGAATGCTGGACGTTTTTGTTGACAACTGCTTGGAGAATGAACGACAAGGCGAAGACGTGGATGAGACTGGCTGGAGGTGCTGCCTTTTGCAGTCGGTTGCTGTGTGCTTCGCCGCTTTCGTCTTTCGCCCAGGACTTTGAGCGCTTGGGCTTGAGCACTTTTTTGAGTGTCAGAACAGCCTTTATTCATAGCCAAACGATGCGATCGCGCGGCGAGAATGACCCGATTGTCTGAGAATGAAGCCGCCTAGAGACTTCGCAGTCAAGAGCTTGCCTGGACCAAGAGCACGCACGCTTTGAGGAAGCAGTTTGCAAAGTCGAACAACCCCCATAGTTCGCTCACCGCTCTAACAAATAACGGTCCGGGTGGCCTCTTAGGTCGAACCGCTTGCAGCGTCCTGGAGCGATTGGTGTCTCGTCAGGATAGACTGGTCTGCAGTCTCAGTCAGGTGCAGCAGGTAGCCTGACATCGAGCAAAGGAATGGGAGGTGTTGCTGAGTTGAGCAGCTGGCAACTCGGGCCAGTGCGAGACGCTGTCATCATTGTCTAAGTCACGCAAAGCGTCCGGCGCCTTTGATCCTGGCTAAAGATGATGGACGATTTGGGCGGCGCTGCAAATGTCACACTGCTACGACATTGACAACTATTAGTAGGAGAAGCTATCCTCCAGACTTGTCCGTGCTTGAATGGTAGACGGCCACTCAATCTCTCCGACAGCTTCATGAAGGCGCACATGATGAAGAGTGGATTCAGCTCGCCCGTCTCATCCTGCTCTGCCGGCCACAGAATGTTAGACAAACGCAATGGCGCCATTCACAGCACCTGTGGATATGATGCTCACCGTCAAGGACAGGAACTTTCATACACAACAGTCAAAATCGATAAGGGTAGCTGGAAGTGGGTGCTGGGCATTCACGGACGTCCGAAGAAGAATTGGACTACAAGCTATTACGCAGCTCACAGCGCGATGGCTGTACAGCATACCTCGCTGCCGCTTGAACAGACATCAGGCAATATGAGAGTGGGTCTTAAGCGAAGGCTTGTCTTCGAGGTAGGTGCGGATAACGTAGCGGCCGTGGCTGGAGCATCGAGACAACCTGAATGGTAAGGTGTGCGCGTCTTCGATCATCCCACCTCTTTCCCACTGCAGAGTATGCCTGTCTCGCATCTCATGTCTTTTGTCTGCAGCCTTGCTCTTTCTGCGCGCGATCGTCTTCACAGAAGCTCGATTGGAATCTTCTTGATAGTATCGGTCGGATGTTGGTAGGTTCGAGGGGCGCGCGAGGACGGTAGGTAATGATATTGGTGTTGTTTCGTGATTGGATCCTTCTCTTTCCCACTGCAGGTTGTCCCTGTTCGACATTTCTTCTCTTTCGTCGCCTGCAGTTCATGTACATCTCCTTGCTCTTTCTTTGGCCTTGTGTGCGTGATATGTGTGGTGCGGAACTGCATGGGAAGTTTGTTCTGCGCTGCTCTGTTTGGGTGGCTCACGCTGGCTTGATACCCGATGCTGCGGTTTGGATGGTTGGAGGACGAGGGCTTGCCTGCTGGGGATTTCGGTATGTCGTTATGTCTGTGTCAGGAGTGGGGATTATGCTGATTAGGTGTACAGAGATGTTTCCTCGCGCCCACGGAGGTCGGGAGATTGAGCGCCCTGAGAGGCCTCAGATGCCTCGTGCTCGTCTTGGTGCTTGAGCTGGGGTGCTTGTTGTCGCTTGTTGCTGTTGCCTGCTGTCGTCTCTTCGCGCCTGCCTTCTTTGTCTATAGTATAAGAATACTATCAAAAGCCAGGAACAGATTCAAGAGAATCATCAAGATCAGTGAGATGGTGTGATATACGTAATTCGCCTCGGGCGGCGTAGGCTCTCGACTGGTGAGTAAGAGCATCTCAACATGACTTTGCATCGGCGCAGCTGGTACAAATGGTAGAGCATGCCTGATGAGATCGCAATAAAACAGATAAATTGGGCAAGTATTTATTGATCTCCAGCATCGCTATGCCATGATTTATGCAGCCATCAAAAGGCAACATGCTTTTCAGCACCCGCTTCTGTGTACATGGAGTTCTTCTATCTTTAGATCAAGGCGAACAAGTAAGAATACCCGCCAACTTCTGCCTCACCATCTCTTGATCCGCTGCGCTCGCATCTTTCAATGTCTCAGCCATACCAAGACTGACAGAGACATAACATCCTTCTGTCTCAATAACGCTTGCCTCTGTGGGCAATTGCTTTTTACCACAAGTCTTTACATTCACCTGTCCCATGCCATCGTACAGTCTGCTCATCACAAACTTTCCATCGCCCTCCGCATCGCAAACCCCGAGCTCAACATTCGGAAAGTTGACATTCAACCAAGTACCACCAGGCAGATACGGCGCTCCAGAAGCCAAAAGAGCATTAGTAAGCTGAAGAGCCATAGCAGCATAAACCCGCGAATGCAGTGGAGTGACAGATTTCCAAGCCATCGGATACCCAGAATGACCACTAAACGCAATAGCCGGGACATGAAGCAAAGAAGCAGCTTTCGCGGCACCAATAGCACCACTAGTGAGGCCTGTTGTAGTTGCAAGATTATCTGCGCCTTATTAGTATGATTGGTAAAAGGGATTTGGGGGGGAGGAACTTACTCTCGAGATTCACACCCGATATTGCGAGATCGGGTAACACGCCAGTCTGATTGATGACTCTCTCAATGCCCATCGTCATAGCGGTGGTAGGGTAGGAGTTCACATAAGTGATGTTATGATCGCTTGGCCATGTTCCTTGTACAGGACTGCCAGCATGACAGGCATAGTAATGGCAGGGTATATCCAGTGGAGTGGGTGGAGCGGTCAAGGCACCAGCGGATGACTGGTCGGCTGGAGGAGTGGACATGAGGACATCGTGACCTGAGCCTTGGAGAGTGCGGTAGAGGGTGCGGATGTTCATTTCTGCCCAGCCATCGTCGTTGGAGAGGACGATTGTGGCAGCGTGGAAGCCAGAGGCAGTATTGCCAGGGCAAGAATATTCAGACGCATGATGATGGTTGTGAGAGAAAGGGTGTGGATAAAATCGCTTTCGAAGAATAAGGGGAAGGCACGTTGCATCAATGAAGGTGACTGGATGGTACATTGAAAGGGAGTCGATTTGAGTTGATTGATCGTCATAAGTTTTCCCGCCATGCGATGAATCATCTCCACGTTGATTCCTCGTGTCCTCAACCATTTGAGTTCAAGAAGCTGCCAACCTCGAAACCGAAAGAGCATTATAATTTTGACAATGTGGCAAGTTCGTCTTAAGTGACTGCACTGATGACCGACCTCAACTCCCACGTCATCAAGGAACATCCCTCCAGAATCGGTACCTTGCGTCTACTTCCTGTTTCAGATCACTCCAAAACTCTGCAGGCTCAAGTTCCCAATCAGCAGGAGTCTGGGTCTTCCCTTTTCCAGGCATTCCTTCCGAGTCCCAGCTCCAGGTAGTGTTCCCAGTAACCGTAGGGACCGTGGCCTCGGGGGTGGTATTCCTTCTTGGGAGTGACACACTCAATCCTTCTCATGAGTCTCAAAGCGGGAGTAGTTCTTCTTGCATCAAAGCTTGAACCAGTCTCGGTGCATGTGGGCGATGATGACGCGGGTGCCGGTTGACTTGTCAACAGTGCCAGTACCGAGTGCATAGTCATAGATCATCAGGCGGATCTCTGCAGGTAGCTTTCTGAAGAAAGAGCTCTGCGTCCGAGCGAGAGGCGTATCGTTCTGAGTCGTGCCGATGGAAGAAGCTGATATGTTGTCAGCATATGCTTATTGGTCGCGGGATATCGAAGATCGTCTTGCTGGCGCTGTGGATGTTGATGGCGCGTGGAGGACTGTCAGCGCCTTGAACTACAAACAGAGTGTCCTGATGGTCTTGTTTGTGCGAGTCGACAGGCAGAGCTGCGCTTCTGTCAGTATGCTTATTCTCAGTATCAGCGCACATCAACTTAACAGTCTCTTGTGCGACTGTGGCATTCCTGGTCATCCGAGCTGGGCCTTCCTCGTTTTTTCTGCCTCTCTTAACTACAAGGCCAGATTTGCTCTTGATCAGGGCGCTTCTCGTCTTAGCAGCCATGACGGGTCTTTAAGATGAGTGCGAAGTTATCTTGAGACGCGTGGGAACAGACGGTGGAAAAGTGACTGCGGACTCGTGGGTGAATCTACGGCCACGCCAAGCATTGCGAAGACATGAGTGCTTGAACGAATGACATCAGACGGTAACAAGATGCAATACCAACAGGGGGCATAATTGAGAGGAGGCAAAAGTGTGAGACGATTTCACGTACTGAGTAAATGTATCGATATTGTCTTGTCGACTGGAGAATCGCTTGTTGAAGCCCCTAAATCGGGTGATGGAGTCATCCTGTACGCAAATATTGATTTACATGACAAGTGGATGGCGAGAAGCAGAATTTGGATGTTGTGGGACATTATGCTTAGGCCTGATCAGTCGAGTCGGAGGGTGAATTCGCAAAGTCGTCAGGGTGCTCCCCTCACCAACCCAAAAGTGAAGGGTCATTTCTAACGTATATCAACTGCACAGTAGACGAATTGCGCGACAATCCGTTACCAGACTTTCGGTCTACTTTTGCGGCTTGGTGCAGTCAGCGCAATGACAGAAGTCTAAAAGATATCATCTACTCTAACCTCATCTATCTAACCATATATACACAAGCACCTATATACATACTTAATGACAAACATATAATAAACCTAAAGATCCAGACTTTCATAAACTAATGACGCTTCCTGTACGATCTAAACTCTGCGATCCAAACTCTGTGTAGACCCCTAGCCATAATTTTCGGCCACGCAAAACTGTTTCTTCCTTTGCAGTTTTCAAAACGGGGTGGATACAATAGCTTTTTAGACGCGCTTGTGCTTCGTGAGAAAGAATATCCACATTAGTACGATTAGTATATTGCAGGAAAGAATAGATGTTCCAGCCATATTCCGTGACTAGATCTCTAGCTTATAATGACGACGGTGCATCATGAGGCAGGTACTTTTGTGCCACGAGATGGCAAGCCACTTGACCAAAGCGACGGCCAAGGTTTAAAAAAAACCTAGCAGTGATCATTCAAAAGGAATAGACGTCACAGAAGAGCAGACCAAAATTCACAAAAGGTAGAGAGCACGTCGTTGTAAAAAAATAAACAGTAAAGCATTCATTGCAGCTATGTGCATTGTTTCATTCCCACAGTCTGAGTATAACAACTCAGATCTGTTCAATCCTACACGAGTGTCGAGACGTTTGTCTTGCACATCTGCTCGTCATCGTTTGACATCGATTGGCTGGAAAGAGACTTTGGGCTTGGAAAGCCCATCGTGAGCAACAAACAACAACTACTCATCATCCTGGACATCGACAACCGTCTCGGGCCACTTGCGGGGATTGACCTTGCGAGTGAACAAAATGTCAATCTCACGGAAAGATCTGTCCTTGAACTCGGGGATCCAGATCCAACTCATGACGGTGCAGATCAATGCAGTACCAGCCCAGATGTAGCCACTCTTGCCTCCAAGGTTCCACTTGTCGGTGTTGAGCATGTAACTCGCAAGGAAGATGCAAGGGATGTTGACCAAGTAGTATGCGGCACGTCCGACACCGGTCGTCAACGGTCTCAGGCGTACGGAAGAGGTTTCACCGATGATGGCATAGGAGACAGGGGCGGGACCGAGACAGAAGAGGACCGAGACAAGAAGGCCGAGGGAGGCTTGTGCGTTAGAGGCTGCTGTGCTTTTACCAACAGAGGCGGCAATGCCAAGCGCAACCAAGAAGCAAGTGGCGATAGCTTGGCCGTACACGTAGATGGTGCGGCGGCCCAAGTAGGTGGTCAGGACCCAGGAGATGATGACCATGATCCATTGGAGGGCAGAAGTGATAAGGCCGAGTGCGAAGGCAGTGTCGTCTGCCATACCAGCCTCTGCGATGGTGTCAGTTTCGTGTGAGCACGTGAGATGATGGTTAGACTTACGCTTGAAGAAATAGACAGCCTGATTGGCAATCAGGTTACCCGTCAGGTTTTGAGATGCATACACACCGCACACGATCAAGGTGCGGTAGCGATCGGTGCCCTTCCATAATTCAATAAGACTGGGCTTCTTCGCAGTCTTCTCGAGGTCAATGGTACGACGCATCATGGATACTTGATCCTTGGGGTTGTCGCCTGCACCTTTGCGGCCAAGACGCGTGATAGCCTTCTCTGCCTGAGCCAGCTTGCCCTTTCGTACGAGCCACCAAGGTGATTCAGGGGCCAGGAATAGGAGGATAGCGATAGGAGTTGGGAACATCCACTGGAGTGCGATGGGAACTCTGACATCACAATTAGTATAACCGTCTTCGATGGTAGGAATCAGTATTAGGATACCTGTAAGCAGAGGCGTTGTTCTTGGACTGGAAGTGATAAGTGATACCACCAACGATGATTGAACCGATTGCCCAGAACATTTGCAACATCTGGGTGGCAGGCGCTCTCAGTCTCATGGGCACGATCTCGGCGCAATAAGCAGGAGCATTGGCGATGAAAATGCCCCATGGGAGTCCTTCCAAGATCTGAGAGGCGAGGAACATGGGCTGACTGTTGCCGAAGTAGAACACGAAGATGAAGGCGTTCAAGGCCATAAGAGCGCCAATGGTAGTCCAGCGGTAGCCGATTGCAGAAGTGATGGGACCGGCGAGGAAGCAGCCAATGAAAGCGCCGACTGGGCCAGCACATTGAAAGGCCGATTGCCAGGAGGCTTCGATAATATACTCGCCACTGACTCCGCTCTGGACGCCAAAGTCCTCTGCAAATTGCTTCGTGGCGATGAATTGTCCCATCAGGAAGACACAGTAAGATTCCATGATCTGATACAGCGTCAGAGATGTATGCTTCATTGTTCATGGGAGACAGCTTACGATGGTGGATGACATGACAAAGGCCCACCAACTCGCAGCAGGATAAGCCTTGATGGCCTGCAAGACCGTCATGTTGTGCTCGATGTTCTCGGCATCGATAGCGCCCGCTCTGTCCACGCCGCCCTTCTCGTCATAACCGTAGCCCGACTCGGCATTGTGAGTTTCGATTTCCATGGCCGAAGTCGGCTTCTCATTGATGTTGTTCATGTTGTCGGATGCTCCCTGTGAGAGAAGCTGTCCAAGGATTGGCGGAGGAAGAGAGGGTGTGTTGATGGAGTGGGTAAGATGGGAGAGTGCAGGTGGGGATGCAGACTTATAACTAAGTGCAGGTGGGTGGGCACGCGGAGACTTGTGGAGAGTTCGGGCGTGGGGTAGTAACGTCCGGGGGGGTTGCAACGTGAAGCGTCTGGGGAAGGGAAGGCACGCTAAGCTACGCATTCAGCCGTGTCAGCCGATGCTGTGAATTACTGCGTTGAATGTACCGAGAGAAGGGCCTGTTGGTCCCGCCACCCGGTGGGAGGCATGCCTCGTCGCCTGTCGCTACAGGACAAGTACGGACGCCCACGGAAACTGAACGCTCGCATCCTTCGACCGGTACGGATTCTCGCTACATGGACGAATGCGGCGTAGCGTTGGCATATTGGCCGACGGGGTGAATTGCTTATCTACCGAGTCGCGCCGGCCTAAGCGCGCCAAAACAAGGCTTCGTGCTTTTAACCGCCGACTAAATTTCCATGTCGAAACGCCTCTTTGCAGACGACGAGCACGCGACCGGCATGCTAGACTTGGAGAATGAAGCTTCACACATGGGCATCGTCGAACATGTCGGCGTGTAGCGGATGCATGTGCTTTGAAGATCACCTTTCAACCGCGAACGGCCGCATCTGGGTTCGGGTGCTTGAGCCAGTAAGCAGCACCCCTTGCAGTAGGGCTTGCCGTTGGCGCCAGATATGTATATACGCACCCGAAGAGGTCAGATCGTCATCACATCAATATCGACACCATCACATGGCATCCAGCCTCGACACGTGAGAAGCGCCCAGCTTCAGCCGACCTCATGGGTATTGTCCTACAAGATCTTGACGAGATGGAAGTTCAAAAGGGCCGTCGTGCGTCCGAAAGTCTAGATCATAAGGACTTCGGCTCTTGCGACGGGTGATATCTTGAAGCGCATACACATAATCATGGAAACAGACGGAGCTCAAACAGACGAGGAGACCGGCGGGAGAACAGAAACGGCACGAGGATCAATACCACCGAGTAAGACAGCCAAACTTGCCTTCGTATCCGGCAAGTGTGGACGCCATTTGCGTCCTATTCCGCCGGCCACGCCTTACGACTACATTCCAAATTCAAAACAGGAGTGTTATCGCAATCTCCCTTCGGCTGAAGAGATGGAGGAACAAGAATCGAGAAAGAAGAAGTCGCGATGTTAGATGCGAGGGCTGAAAAAGCAGGAAGCCTGGACGAACGAAGCCTCAGCAGGAACCAAGACTTTTGGCCTGATGGGAAAGAAGTTCTGGCCAATCTCATTTCGCCGCATCGTCGAGCCGCATTCGTCGCATCTTCACATTCCACCGCATCCGTGAAAAGCATTCGTCTTCACGAGTCTGTTCGCCTCAAACAAAAGATCCAAGAGTGTCAAGAATATTCCGCGCATCCGGAATCAGGTGCCGTGAATGTACCAAGCATCACGCATGGTTGAAGACCATTCTAAAGCGACCTGCGGAGTCTGTCTCAAATCGTCAGGGGCCATTCAGCCTGAATTAGCCTGATTGGTGGAAGACCTTGAGACTTCACCGTATCGTCCCACCGCCTTCCCACATCGTCGCGATCCTCCTCTCCACAGAACATCAAGACTTCGAAAATCGATTGCGGGGGTTCGACATGCGGGGTGTTGCATCCTCGCTGCATCTCTGACACGATGGCTGATCATCCGTCTTGCTTCTGAGATGTACCGAAGCCCTACATAGTCCTGGCGACGACGACGTTAGGGCTACGATTCATTTAGTTCCTTCCTCAAGGACTGATAGACTATCATGACTCCTCTCCTCTGCTGATGACGAACTGTGCCTGTCGCTGCATCTTGCTCCGACCACCAGAAGACGATATACCTGATTGGCCTGGTTTATGATCGAGGCTCCAATACTGTCAAGGCCAGGACGATGCTTGCATTGCTCTTCTGCTGGTATAGAAGCCTCTGTCAGTCTCTGGACTAGTACTACGGCCGACCTGCAGAATGACCTGTTCATCGGCAAGCTCTTGATGCTATTGCGCCTTCGCCAACACATCCACGACGATACGACTTTGCGGGAGTATGAAAGAGGCGAACGAGACAGTTCCGCCATCAACCCACTCGTCTCAAACTTCTCGACTCCGATATTCCACAAATCATCCACGATGTCCAGATTGAATTGAGGCTAATGGAAGTCCGCTGCATGAGCACAAGTTGCCATGACTAGTTGATTATATATCTTCCAAGACCTTTCTGCTAGCTGCGTTCATCTGGCCAACTCCACGCAGACTCCTTAGTCCACCACCCCCGGATCTACCTGGAAGAGAAGACCCATGGAACGCCGACTTAATCCTATACATGCGACAAGCGTCGTCAGTTGCGTCGAGGAGGCAGCGTCACACGTCCATGAACCTTCGACTGATATCACCGCTCTCATCTTCCGTTGCTCTCCTGAGATGAAATATTGGCTTGATGCAAGTTGACGATCTGGGTGTCGATTTCGTGGCTTTCGACCGACACCTACGACCAATGGACGGTGAACGACATGTATCGTTCGACACTACCCAACAATGACTATAGATAAAACTTAGCTCGTGACCCCTTCTCCTCCAGGATTAAGAAGACTATGCAAGTTGAATGATATGCTCGATCAACATCTTATGTCGTCTGTAGTTATGTCATATTATCCATGAAGGTGTCTCGACATAACCATTTGGCCTTGGAAAAAGATGCATACAACAGAATCACTTTTGCATGAGCGGAAATAGCCGTACCTCGTTGAGAGTATAAATAATCTTAGGATCTTCTGGCTGGCCAAAACATTCGACCCCTTTCCGCTAGTGGCGTTTCCGCTTCTCTAAGCTTCTGAAGGAGGTTGACGGCATCTGGAGTGTCTCAAATATCATCAAGAAGTACGCCGCCGAGTATCGGTCGAGTTCACCCTGAGTCATACATCTTGCGTCGAGGAAGCAGCGTCGCACGTCCATGAACCCTCGCCCAACATTACCAATCCCGTCATCCGGTGTTGCCCTGAGGCAAGAGTTGCGTGTCGGCAGCGATTCGCTGGTACAACGTTAACGAGAGCTGTAGGAAGCGAGGCTTCACATTTGGTCATGGACGTGGTGGCTCAGAGGAAGGTCGCCTGGGAACTAATGCCTACTCTTATTGTGAGTTCCCCGGAGAGTGGTCCACACGTCAGTGACCACTAGGAGTTTTCACCCTCTCATCTCCATGGCGACATGACTTCAATGTAGCTTGACGGGTGTCAACGTCGTCAATCAACGCTCGCCACGACAAGTAGAGATCCTACATGGGACAAAAGCGGATCATGGACGTGATGGTCGACTGTCAATGCGCCCGAGTATCTTCTCTCCGTCTTTAGCGCAAGATGGCAAAGAAGATAGCTCACGTCAGTCACCGCTGCCATCCTTTGCGTTCTCTCCAATAACAGTGGACAGAACCTGAACAAAACTTGAAGCAAGGCATCAGCGAGTTCCTCTGGAACAGGCTTGCCAATTCCAAGGAGAGCGACATTATCACTGTGGGCAGCGACCAAGGTATGCTGGATGGAGAGAGAGGGAATCAATTCCATCCCACCCCATCACGTTGCAGCACCCCACAACTACCGCCCCAGGTCGGGGTGTTCGCAATAATTGTTGATTCCTCCGGCCTTAGCTTTTATACGTGATCAAATTTTGCTTCGGCTTGTCCAGCGCTCAGGCAACAGGTATGATGTAGGTGTCACGGACATGGCCGATGGTTTAGCTTCAGCGGGGAGTCGCGGAAGTCCATTTTTATCTTTCCGGGCACGAACAAAAAAGACGTCAAGCACCAAAATCATACGCAGGGAAGGGATCAGAATACCAGACACTTCACAAGATACCATATTGCTACTCTTCATAGAACTGAACTTGTCTCCAGCTCGATGTACAACGATCAAGCAGATGTCACGGATCACTATGAACAGACAACAGAAGATCATGAAAGACACATTCGACAAACACAAATCCACGATGGAACCTATCCACTACTAGCCAGATGCGATAACAACTTCAATGAGGTGCACTAGCCCTCATCCGACCAGTGACAGAGTCATTCCAGTACTCTTGCGGAGCATTCGTAATACCTCCAGCATAAAAGTCGCGCACCTTCGGCATACACCTCCTAAGCAAATCATGAACAACATCAGATCCAGGACACCTGTTTCCGAAAGATCAGTAAACCATTCAAACAAAGATCGCATTGGCGCAAAACTTACATGACATCCACCGCGGGATTCAAGGGTGGAACATGTACTGTAGGAATGAATCCTAGCGGATGGATAATTGAGGAGAGATAGAACAGCTTTAACTCAGGGAAATGGGCAGGGTCGGGCTGAGTATGGAGTATGCTGGTAGGATTGAGATCGAAGTCCAACCATCCATAATACAAACGGAGAGATTGTAGCTTCGGACAAGACACAGCCAGGCTTTTAAGAAACACAGCTCCGTCAAAAGGAGTGAATCCAGGGATTTGGAACTTCAGCTCCAGATATTCTAGCAGGGGCATCTGGCTAAAGAAAGTAGACATGTCGTTGTTGGATAAGGACGGCTGAAGACCCTGGTGATTGACATCACAGATCGCTAGAATCTTGAGCGCCAGATGCGCGAGACACTGCTGACATGTGGAATCCAGCCACGTGCCAGCCGGGAGATTGAGTTGTAACAAAGTCAAGTTGTTGCAGAAGCGAAGATGAGAAAATATCGGACTCGCAGTATTGACGGTCAGAGTCAGGTTCTTCAGGACAGGAAGAAGCGGCAAAAGTGTCCTCACTGACCAGGCGTCCATGTTCAAATAACCTGATGTCAGCTCCTTGAATGGGTTCGGTATGACGTTTAACAGTATTTGCGTCATGACAGAATTGATAGGTGCCTCTGTTCCCAAGAATGTAAGACCGACCTTTCTAGCCAAGATACAGAGGGTAGAGAGATCGACGAGCGCATCTGCTGCTGCTCCCCTCGTGGTCAAGTTTCGCAAGGGAAGGCCTTCCACGACTTGGTCCAATTGCGCTGTCGTGGCGTCAGGAATCTCGCGCCAGATATCGAGACTGTAGAGTAGAGGACAGTTGTTAAGCAGGGTTGGCAAGTACTTATCGCGAGCATCCTGAGGACGTTGGGGCTGATCACTTCCCTCGACGCGGAGCATTCTCAGCTTAGGACCAAGGTACTGCGAGACATTGAGACCCCAATTCATCACCGTCTCATCTTTATGTTCGAAAATAAGCCACTCAAGGTTGTTGAACCACACAGATAATGTGTTTCTCGGTCTTCTGATCGTTGCAAGACCGGCGGGGGTAGTGGTCTGTCTATAAGTTTTCAGACGAAGGGTGCGCACTTTGTTGGCGTAGAATTGTATGGTCAACTCCCCCAGGACCGATTGACTGCCAAAGTTTGATCGCCGCATACGAGCCTGCTATTGGGTCTACTTGAGCTAGACTGACCAAATCCGGTGCATTGTCGATTACATCGACGAGCATCTTCCTGACTTCATTTGGGAAAGTACTGTGAAGATCAGCCATGTTGGAAGATGACTGTTTGCTGCCGGGTGGTGTATATGGTTTTCGATCGAGCAGAGTGTGACACAGACTTCGCTTTAGAAAGGTAAAGTTGACAAGTCGGCGTAATTTTCGCAGCACCGCTTTCTTTGTGGTTGTGGTACGCGGATGCGACTCAGGTGGCCTTTTGTGGTGTTCTGCTCGACTCTGCTTGTGTCGAAAATTATAATCCAACTCGGAGAACAAAGGAACGCGTGCACTTTTGTCACGAAGCGAAGAACGCCAAGGTCTGATGTTCAGGTCAAGCCGATTATTCATATCTATGGAGCTTTCGTCAGCTGTAATGGGCTATCGTGGCTTTGATGTCTCGTGTTCTCGCGGGAAAAAGGTTGGACCAATACCAAAGGTATGCGCTCAGCACCACCAGTCAACATGTCCAACCTCCAGAAGATGTTCTATGCTGGGGTTTCATCAATACAGTATCCAATGCTCAACACCTGTGTCTATCTCGTGCCACCGCACCGCCACTCTTTATGCCATAACATCACTCCAATCCCATCCACTGCTGTATAAATACCTCAATGTGATCATGAGTAATGTCACAACGAATAGAACCCCCACAATACATCTCAAGCGAGGTAAGCCGAGTAAGCTTGCCCAAGGCCATGAATGTAGTAACCTCGAGCTCGTGGTCAGAAGCAGAAAGTTTGATACTCAGATTCTTGGACTCCTCGGGTCTCGCGATAGCGTTGAAGGCACTCTCGTCAACTCTAGATCCATCAGCGTGTGTAAGATCATGTAGTGTGACAGTAAGCCTCTCTTCAGCGACTTCATCAGCGGAAGCAAAAGCTCAGCAGTACCGAGGTCAAAGCCACAGGTTAGTGTCTCGAGGCCTTTGGAAGGTGTGAGATTGCTCAGCTTGATAACTGTGAGGAGCATATCGGCGTTGAGAACTGTGACGATGGGATCAAGACGTAGCGTGTAGATGTATCCAAAACGAACCAATTGACGAAAGACGCCCGGGCGAAGGACTAGTCGACCAGTAGGCGATGTAAGCCCAGCATGCTAAAGCGCGTTGTCTTTAATCAGGAAATCGAATAGGACATACCGTGGTACGTCAAAGTGGCCGGAGTTGACAACGAGAGTGTGTAGCTTAGGACACTGCAAGCACGATTGCTCCATCTAGTCAGGGGCACTCTCACCCACAACGAGCTGCTGGCTTTTCTCATTAAGAGGAGCCAGCGTGCTGGAATTAGTAATACGCAAGACCTCGAGCGCAGAGCAAAAGTACGGCGACACCAACAGCTCAAAAATAAACACAAATCTACAAATGCTCAAGCCAGCGAACCTAAAACTCTTGTGCCTTCAGAATGTCATGAAGCCGTTCCTGTTGCATTCCGAAGCAGATCTTTTGCGTAAAGACAGCAGTGTCACGGGTCGACTCAACGCCTTCGTGTGTCAAGACGTGAGCGAAACGCTTATCATAGATAAATGGTAATGCATATCTACGCCATCCAATACAGACCTCTACAATATTGAGAAGCGTTGGGAGGTCGAGGACAAGGCATAGGACCCTACCAGGCATACCGTTGCATTGCCACCAATGGCGATGACTGGCGATGACCTGGCTGACGCCATTGGGGCTTCCTCTGATCTATAAAGGCGCGGAATTGGGAATCCAAACTCTGGGACTTTGAGCGGTGTCAGTATCGAGGAGCAAGAATCATCGATGAGATCAAGACGTACAGTGGTGGTGCGCTTAGTTTGGCATGGCGGCGTGTCTTCAACGCTGCGATGCAATAAATTTCGAGTCATGTCGATTTACAAGGATCTGTTTATTGATGATAGTCCTGATGCGGACGTGGCTGTAATTGAAGGTGGTGATGATTTTGCTAGAGAAGATGCAGAGAGGAGACACGCCAAAGATCTGTCCGACGAATATGATGAATGGCTGGGGCTGCCAAGACTTGGATGAGAGTGGGAGGTGAGAGCTACGAGACGGGTACGGTATCTTACATTGGGTCTTCCTGGAGTCGGCGAGCATCTCGAAGGCCCAATGTTGAGCTAATCTAGTGGCTGACTGGAGTGATAGGGCAGAAAATTCAACGATCATCTGTAGTGACATCGCGCCTCTCCTGATATAGCAACCTCAAAAAGTACTCCCAAGCACTCGAGTTCCTCCCTGCCTTGCTCTGCCCTGACCTGACCCAATGCATACATATCATAGTCCTTACCCCAAAGTGTAAGTTGCTGAAGGTTGGGACAATGCCGCAGGATGATATCAACATGAGAAGGATCAGCCGAGCCATCTCCTGGCCATGTCCTCGCAGGTTTATTTTCCCAACGCTGACTGACCACATCCTCGTATTCGATGTATCTCAAGACAAAGACTTCAAGTTTTGGAAAGTCTGGCTTCTCTGCTTCTTTCCAGGCGGAGAAGTCGATCGCACAGGCTAGGTTGCAGGTTTGTAGTAGAGGGCAGTTGTTTGCTAGGGACGTGAGGGCAGGAAGGGACAGTTGGCAGGGAATAGTCAGCTCGAACGTCTCGAGCAAACGCATGCCGGAGGTCATGGTGTCAGAGTCTTCGTCTGTAAAGAGTGACTCTCCCGTCCTTCGCCACCTGAGCTGTGTCGGATTAGTGATGCAAGGCAGCAGCTCGATGGTCAGTCTGCGTAGACAGTGTAAGTCTTGGAGATAGTGCATTGGATGTATCGAAAGAAGATCCCCGCTCATCATGAGGGTTAAACGCTGCAGATGCTTGAATCTGTCTGCGATAGCAGGTAACCACGGCTGCTCCAGATTCTCTACGTAGACTAGCAAACTCGATAAAGTGTGAGGAAGCAGGGGGAACAGACTTTCTCAAGACTGAGGATGCTGAAGATGAGGCATATAAGCACTCATGATGAGCTGAGTCAAATTGTTGACAGTCTGCTCGAGAGACGCGATACGATCTTGAACTTGGACAGCACTCTCGAGTGTCTGCACGCGGTGATTCAGATCGTTGTTGATGCGATGCTGCTCGACGGCTGCTTGGTAGCCAGCTTGGTATGCTGCGCGGGTGGTGTCACTGTTTGACTGCTGTAAAGGCAGACCGAGAGGTTGCATGGGATGTTGATGTGGGTGAGAGATGGACTGCTGTGGCTGGTTGTGAGGAGCATGGTGGGGGTTGAGAGGCAGAATGGCAGCGTTGTTAGTCGAGGCAGAAGGCACAGGGGGCATGGGCGAGTTGTCGGGAGTTTCCTCAGGGGTAAGCCGAGCAGCACCAATTTTCTGAGCAAAAGTCTTTGCAAAATTGCCAATGTCTTGACGGGTGACGAGTGCGTCTGGCCAGTGCTGACGGACCAGTTGAAGCGTTTCTGACCTCGAAAGCCCTTGACGCAGCTGTGTGGCCATGAAGACGTCCATCTCATGCGTGCGAGTGCGACGGCGGACGGCAGGGAACGACTCTGCATTGTCAGGGCCGTGGTTGTGGCCGTTACGACCGCAGTGTCTGATCTGCCACTCGCCTTGAGGCACTTGAGGCTCGACGGCGACAAGGACGATACGCATGCGACAGCCCATGCGCACTGAACCTCTTGCTGCACGCTGCCGTCTGTCCGGCGTCAACTTGCGAGTGTTTGCAGGTTTGCCATGTCGCTTGCATTCCCACAAGAACTTGTAAGTCACGCCTTGAGGATTGCGACCTTGCTTGCCCTTGTTGATGCGCACAAGGTCGAAGCCATTCTCACGCGACCACTGATTACCGTATTCTATGGCAGCCTCGAACGAGGGGAAGCGTCGCTCAGGTGGAGCAGCCTCACAGACAATTGTATATGTCGATGGAGCTGCATCGTTGTCGTTGTCGTTGTCGTTGTCGTTATCGTTATCATTGTCATTCTCATTCGCGTCGGTCGCATCGCCTTCATGGTCGTTGTTGGCGTCCATGAGCGACTGATCTGTTGTCGCATCATCCAAGCCCGAAAGGCCGGCCAGGTTGTCTGGTATGGAGAGGCTTCCAGGAGCCATGGGAGGTATGGAAGCGTTGGTGGGAGGTCGTCGGTCGGTGTGGACGCTCTCGGAAGAGTCGTTGGACGCGTGTAGTAGCTCCTTCCTCAATGATCCCATCCACTGCTCTTGCTGCATCCAGATATCAGATTGTTTAACTTGCTCTTTCTGTCCCCTCAGGCCACTCGTACCTTCCTTGCCCGATGCTGATTGCTCTTTCTCACGAGTCGCGACTTCCTTCCGCTGGCTGACCGAGGGCGCGCGTCGCTCTTGCGACGCGGAGTTTCCCGACCGACTCTCTTCTTGGCACCGGCAAGCCCGCCCCTGCCTCGCCGTGCCAACGTTTTGTCTCTCGTCATCATCTCCAGAAGTTCTGAGGCAGACACGTCTACAAATCAGAAGATAATCATACAGCATCCGAGGATAATGGCAACGTGTGGTGTAATGGCCCAATATGCTCGTTGTTTCTATTATTCGTGACGAGATGTGTATCATGGCCTCCAGCCAGGGCCATTTCATGGTTTTCCACCTACACTTGGCAGTTTTCAGAATTGACTCTGTTTCATCTACCATCTCGAGCCGGGACACACTGCCAGAATTCACCCATCTTCCTCTCACGGCACAACCTTCATGAAACACGCGAACATGCGACAGATGCGGTACATATCAGGATCTCGCCATGTGAGCTATTCTTCGAGGTCAACGATAACCACGCCGTGGTAACCCTGTCCCTCGTCTGTGGTAACACAGCGAATCTCGATGGATTCTCGAGACGAAGAATTTATGCCAATCCTTCCAGCATCGTGTCAATAAATCACAACCCGCACGATAATTTCTGCATGATTGGACAACTGTCATGAGCTGTTCTTTTGTTCTTCTTACAGCCTGACGGTGGTGACGGCGCTCGCGACGTGGGTCGTCTTTGTTCGGAAAACTTGAGTAACAAAGCCTGCACCTACTTCATGGAACGGATCATTGATCTGTCGTCGTCTTTAGTCGATCATGAACGATTCTGATCCTTCTATACACAATTTGTAAGTTCTATCGCTCAGGATATGCTGTAACGCTCTGTACTTCGAGGCAATCCGGGAGTGGGATTACGACAACGAAGCTCGGTTTCTATATACTTTTCTTCACGTTTTGTCTCTTTGTATACTATCGGAGCGAGACCTTCTAGTATTTGAACAGCCTTTGTAAAGTCCTTTCCGGATGCGATCTTCCCCTCTTCAAAGGCCATCGTCTTCACGCTAGCCTCTCTCTTCTTCCATACCACTTGACGGAGTCAAGCTTACTCAAGTGGAGCCATTGGGCGGGATGAATGGATATGGTGTCACAAAACACCAGATTCGGAGTCTGAAGGGTTTGTATGGTGCCGACGTCTCTGAAGCTTAGCCGGCCGCCATGAATTTCGAACGTCAAGATAAGCAGTGTTTGATGATGAAGGAGGAGCTTGACACCATAAGGATCAGCACTTCGAAGGACAAGAATTTGCAACTTGGAAAAGTGGGATTTGGAGATGAGAAGGACATGGTCGACCATTTGCCGGCTCACTCGATTGGTGCGCAAGTCAAGAATCTCCAAAGCAATCTCGCACCACTGTTTGTTGACCGCTCTCAAGGCCAGATAGTCTTTGTAACTGATTCCACGCATGTTGCGTGCGTCGATGATGTTGGGCTCGAGTATATCCTGAACGATCTCGTCCGGCATGTGGGGCGCGATATCACGGAGAGATTCGGGCTTCTCGTCTGCCATGATGAATTACCTCAAGCCATATGCCTGATGATAGAGAATTGGATTGATGATTGATGTGATAAACCGAACTGTCAGAGAGTTTCTCTCCACAGTCATAATGTCTACAAAGCCGGCGTCTGTGGAGGAAGGAAGTCGCGTGGCTCTCCCGTACTCGTCGCTTCCTCGTGGGTTCTTGATGACGGTTAAATGAGGCTTCGGGGTTGTGAAGGTTGGAGCGTCGCGCCTTCTTTTCAATGATCGTCGAGACGACGTCGGGTGATGAGACTTCGCACGCAACTTCAAGCTCAAACTCGTCACTGGCTTTGATCCTGGTGACGGGAGAGGCGTGAGACTTCGCGGACGTAGAGGTCATAGTGTCGCTCCTTCCTTCTGCGCTTGTTTCTTGAGTGGCTGATCAGTGAGGCTGTGACGGCAACTGTGAAAATCTCTTGGGATTGCTTGAGTCGATGTGGATGATGTGCGATGGAGTCTTTGCGACCGTATGTGTCGTTGGAAAGGTTTGATGCTCTGAGCTGTAATTGATTAGTAGTCGGGTTTCCCGGAACACGTCGACGAAAGCAATACACAGGACCACGTCCTTGTCTGTTCACGATCGTCGGAATGGGAGAATATGCGTTGGGTGGAGAACTTGACTGTGTTCGGACTAAAAACCATCTGGCCACCGCATAACGACATCAACCCGAGAGACCTTGGAATGACCAGCATTTCTTCCAAGCTTTGCAGCTGACGTCTCAACTTACCGCTTCGTCCGTTGTATGTAACCTTCCTTCACTGCTGCCACCAAAATTGAATTTGTTTTTGACTGCAATCAGAGCGGTACGCGACGCTTGACGTTGTCCGAGAAAGTGTTGTTATCGATGATAATGAGGTTGGCCCGTCTTAGGACTGGCATCTCGTCTCGGAAGATCGTGACCGTTTGGCTCATTTTCTGTGCCCTAATACAAGTCAGCTATTGCACAGGAGTATGGTAGAGTAGAGGGAATACTTACGTAGTCACGTCGCCCCCAGCAGGAGGTACCAGTCGGCCCAAGGTCAATCTCGTCAACGAAGGGAACGCAACAAGATGCTGACTCTGTGCAGCAAGGCGGTCCAGCGAGACGAAGCCCGAAAGCGAGACACGAGCGACATTGCGACACCCTCTACCAATAGCGCCCAGGACAACAACAGGGTCGACGAAACGGCCAGAGAGCTCGACGGTCTCCAAGTCCCGAAGGTTGGCAAAGATTGACCTGTAGCCAAGCGCGGTGACGTGACGGAAGCTTGTGGTGGTTGAGTGCGTACCGGTGATGCGAAGAGTGCGCAAGCGCACGATGCTGAACAAGGTCGAGATCTCGGCGAAGGTGAGATCGACACGGTCGACGAACTCAATGCTCAAATGCTCGACATGATGAAGCGCACGGAGAGAGTCCCAAATAGAAATGACACCGCGGACGCGAAGGGTGAGGCGGGTCAGGGCAGCCAAGTTAGGGAGCAGGAGAAGTGCTGCATCGGCTTCGAGGTCCAGGAGGCTGAGGTTCTTGATGCTCGGAAGCAGAGCAAGGGGCGAGGCAACAGCACGTTGAGCCGTAGTAATAGTGACTCGGGCTGTCAGCAAGAGGCGGACCAGGTGCTGCTGCGTAGCGACGGCCCCAAAGACCACATCATCGACCAGAGCATCCATGGATCTCTCCAGGGAAACAAAACGCAGTTCAGTGCAGGTGGCCAGCACAATTGCAAACAACGGAGGAGTGCCTCCAGAGATGGCGCAGCTCAGATCCAGCTTGTACAGATTGGTTGTTCCGGCCAGACGCATCAGGAAGTTGTCGGTGGTCAGGGTTGGGATGACCAAGAGCTGGTTGCCTGGACCGACGAGGCGATTGATCTGGACGACTGGAACCTGACTGTTGGGCGTCGTGGGTAGGTCGATGGTTACGTTGCGATGACCAGGAGGGGGAACTGGGAGGTTGTATGCCATCTTGATGCAGAAAGAAAAGCTGATTGCGCGAGGTTGAAGAGGGAGTGCAAAGGAACGGAATTTGATAAGCAGACAAGGGCTGCGGACGACTACCGCCAAGGCTTACAGATCACATTGTCACATTCGTTATTGTCACGAGAGAAGGCGGAAAGTGAAGGGAAAGAAATTTCAAATGAGGAACAAGTTTTGGAATTGTCTATCAATTGCACCACACAGCGCCACCTACTGGGAATACATGGTAAAGCAGCAAATAACTTCATAAGCAAAAGCAGCCATCCATAGTGTTCAGGAGATCTATTGTTTCATTTTGACTGTGTCACGGACATCAGTCGTCAGTAAGCGTATCTGGTAAGCGCCAGCGCTGTATCTAGGTAGTCAGTAGTCAGCATGATCACTTCAAGTGAGAACACTGTTAGTGATCTTGCAAGCATCAATATGGCCATGACCACGGCAACTACAACAAGTAGTAGCACCGCAACCATTGCAAACAACCCATTGAACACCGCTAGCGCTAGCAGCAATGGGAGCCAGACAAGAGATGTTGGCGCAATAAAGAGTGTGAGAGCGAGCAACACCCCAAATACCAACTCTTCTTCTGACCTTGGCAATGTTCTTAGCAGTCAGAGCGGATTTGGCATGACGAAGAGAGATTTGTTGAGGGGAGCAACAACGAATAGGCCAACGAGTGAGCGAAGAGCAGCACTCAGCGACGTGAGCGTTGAGGCAGGAGGGGCACCAGCTATCACCGCAAGGAAGAGTGAATGTGTAAGTCTGCTCATCACAAGAAGTGCATGTGGGTGTAAGAGGGACGATGATGAGGAAGTAGATGATGAGCAGGACGTCGAGAAGGATGATGGAAGAACCGACAAAGCGCTCGTAGAGCGTGTAAGAAGTGGTGTCAATCATATCTGAAGGTTCGTAGTTGTGGATGAGACTTACCTTTGGTTTGTTAAATGCTCGAGTCCTGTCGAGTATTTTTGGTGTTTGTGTTTGAATTGTTCCTGATTCTTGTCAAGGTAGGCACACATAGGTGGTTATATACCCTCTGGAGGAAGAGGTATGCCTTCCAACTCACCCACGGATTGTCATGACAGGACAAAGACATTGTGACAGGCGTGTCGATGGAAACAAAGCACACAAAAGTTTTTCGAGAGAAACACAAAGAGGGAGCCGTTCTCTGATGACAAAGCTTGCAGAAGAGAGCTGCAATCCTCAAAGAAAAGCCTCCGTCTTAGCTGCTTCCTTTTTCCGTTTAACAAAGTATCCTTCGAGGCTATCAAAGAACAGGGTGCATACTCTGTTGCAGTTTCCCGAGGCAGTTACCGTCGACCTGACATACTTGCTCAGGCGAGCATGAGGGTCGCCGATTATAGATTCGGATGCAGGCTAGTAAGGTGAGCTCGGTTACTCGAAGGGCTTTCACGATGTGGTGCTGCGCTTCGGGATGTGCAGCGCCTATCTTATAGCGATAGAATGATCTACAAAATCCGTCCCAGATGATTTGCCGGGTACTATCGAGTCACTACGTGGGAGATTCATCAAGTTTTTGACTGCCTTGGAGTATCTTAACGAATCTTTGAACGCCAGCATGAAGGCATTGTTCTAACAGAAACATGGCCTAAAGAAACAGCGAGTGAACTCGAGAAACGCGCCCACGGTCTGTTGCGCTCAAGGCTACAACACCTATCTCGAAGCTATATAACCACCCATGCGACCCTCAAGCGTTCTCTCCAAACTTTACAACCTTTCATCACACCAGCGACAACGATAATGTTCTCAGCAACGACCAAAAACTCCTCCGCACTTCTCTGCGAGACGTGCTATGAAACCCGAAAGCTCTACACCCTCCCATGCTCTCATTGCCGTTGGTGCAAACCATGCACCCAGACACACTTCGAAACCGCTTGCGCAGATAAAAGCTGCTGGCCATCAAAGTGCTGTAGCTCAACCCCAATCCCTCTCTCCTTTGCTGAAACCATGCTAACTCCTGATGCCATTGCCCAGGTCCTTCGCCGTACCCGTGATTGGCGTGATCCCCTCAACTCGAACACTTTGTTCTACTGCGCCAACCCTCGATGCTCGCACGATCTCGCTAGGGATGAGGAGTATGAGGTTGATCTTACAGCTACTATCGTGACTTGCCCTGTCTGTGCCTCTGACACTTGTAGCGCTTGTAGTATCTCACCCATACTGGCCCCTGTGCTCTCGACTCCGCTGAATCTCAGCTCCTCAACGCTCTGGATCCGGAAAAGTTCAAGCGCTGCCCCTTCTGCGGTCTCCTCTGCGAACTCATTTCCGGCTGTCAATACATGACTTGTCACGACTGCAGCGGTGAATGGTGTTGGCTCTGCCTCGAGTCTTGGAGACGCTGTCGTGGTTCCTGCACAATGTCAGAGGGCTTTATCCCTAGAGAACATCCTGAAGAGAGAAGGGGGCATCGGAGGCACTGGGACGAGCTGTTCTTCTTTTTGGCTTCTGTGGTTGGATTTGCCGTCGCTGGGTGAGTCGGCACTATCGCTGTGTTGCTCACTTCATTGGGTGAGAGATGAAAGGAGGGAGATGGTTCATGCTTGTGGTAGACATATGATGAATCACATCTTTGTTATAAAAATGAACGTTTTTTTGACTTATAATCTCTGTGAATGTGTATGTGCTTCGGACGGTTTCTAGTCCTTCTTGTTACCTTTGCTGCCTGTGACTGGAGTTCCCCTTAATAACCCTCTGAATGTTGACCTGTCTCCAGACTGCAGATCGACCAGCCTCCAGCGTCTCGATCTTGCTAGCCAACATCATAGCACGCTTGTCACTTCCCCGAGCAACTTGAGAGAAGATCTTGCTGACGACCTCGGCCGGACACTTGCTGAAGAAGTTACGGCCGGGTACAGGAACAGACGGATCAGCTGGTGTGGCGCCGACTTGGTGTGCCATGTCTGTGGTTGTGTACTGTCAGTCGTCAGAAGAAGCGCTTGGTTATGTTTGCCAGGAGGGGACTCTACGAAGCGAATCTTATCTCAATGTCAGTTTCGGTCGTCTCTGACATTGACGATGTGCACATCTTATGACCTACTTGTTTGTGCGAACAACAGAGAGCCTTAGATGAGGGCGATGTGCTGTGACCTTCCAGGTGTTTGACAGGAAATTGCTAGCTTTGCTATGTCGTTACCACGTAAATCACTGGACCACCACGACCACGACCAATACTTTTGTAGAACCAGTAAGTTGCAGCTCATGTCATGCGACAACATTTGCATCATTCAGAAATCCAAGAATAGGAACAGGCAAGTAGAAATTGTGGTCTGAACTTCGTCGTCGTGGATTTTGAAGTTCGCCAAGGAATGCGCCCGCTCGAGTCGCAACCAAGGTCACCTGCACACTATGTAAGTATAGCGTTCTTACATCAAGAGACATTGCATTTCTTGAACTACAGAGCTATCTCATCATTTGCACCGTTCGGAAATATCCATCTACTCAAGTATATCTAGGAAGATGTCATTTATACAAAACTTCAATAGAGACGTTTCCTACGGATACTCTTAGAAAGAAGACCCCTTCCCTCGATAATCTACTAAGACTTCCTCCTTTCTCGCCGGTGTCCATTTGCTTCGCTTAAGAAGCTCATGATTAAGTCTAACGAGGTACTGATGTCCGGGTTTAACGCCATCCACGCCTATAGCTTTCTTAGACCTTCGAATCTTCCTCTCGTTGCCGTGTTTATCGAGTTCCTACCTACGCTATACGACCGCCCTTAGTTAGGGCTTGATCTTCCCACCGTTTCTGCCGAAACCTGTAGAAACGATCAAGGGTATATGTGGCTTAAGTGTGAGATACTCTTGCTCGTTAGATGTACCCCGAACACGATGAAGTTCACCTCTCTGAACTAAGAATCGGGTGGTTAGTACAGCCGACTCAGTCGCTCTGTCGATGATAATGAATCCACTGCTGATAAGAGCCCTTCTAACATCTAATAGACCTCCCTACGTAGCGATTGTGATTAGCGTCTTTGCATAAGAGGTAAGCTCTAGCACAATGGTAGGTGGTGACTGCTCTGTAATGGCATATAACGATAGAGTTATCGAGAGTTTGATATCGATGAGCGGGCGCTCGTCAGCCGGTGATGCTATAGCTTAGCTATGGTGGGGAATGCTTTAATAACCTTAAGGGAAGGACTGCAGTCTTAACGTCGTTTCTGTCAATAGCAAGCGTATCGCACGTATAGGTAAAAAAAGAATTAAGGCTTGTTTTTGCTTGTAAGCAGATGTTAAGGTTTTAGTATAGTGCAAAGGCATTTCTTATCCTAGAAACATAATACGTCATACTTCTTACGTCATGACACTAAAGCCACTACCTACCCTGTTAGGACGAACTTGTGGGCTAAGACCGCGCTAAATGTAAGCTTGCATCTTTGTACTGTTTGTACCTTTCCTACAACAGGCTCCCAAGTCGAATCCTACAGATATGGTGCTTCCTTCGAGTTGGAAGCTTGCGCACCGTACCGACTTTAGTCAATACTCCGCCAAGCAAGATTCACCACAAAACGTTAATTTTGACAATCACCTGCAATTCTCCTTGCGCAATCCATTCCATTGCCTCTTCTCCGTCGCGTGTCCAATTATCAATATATCCGCTGTGCATCACCTGAGGCACGAGACAAACCGACAGTCATTCACTGAAAATGTCGAATACCACCTCCTCGGTCACCATCACCCACGTCGTACCGTACCATATCCTTACGCTACCAGACGAGTCGCTGGTTTAGGTCATGAGCATCCTTCCCGCGGCAAATGTACTCGCTTCGATGCAAACTTGCACCGAAAGATCAGCTTCGCGCACCACATATCCCTTTGCGAGTGACTGGGCAGCTGGCGTTCCGGAAATGCTCAAATCCCGGCGCCTTCACACTCTGGACCTCGCCATGCAGTTTAGCTCGAGGTTTTGGTCGAGATCTTCGTACAGCAGATTTGTGTAAATCCTCTCGCTCTGTATGATGTCCAGAACCTATATCGATTCACCCATCGCTCCTTGATCTCTCACCTTCTCTACAAGGACACAGGCTATCAACTGAAGCACTACAGTCTCGACATGACAGAATTGACCGAATTCCAGCTTCTTACCGCGCCGTCGAGCATCTGGCACTGGGGGGCCACTTCAACTTGAGTACCGACGTGATAAACAATCTAGATCATAAACTTCCCAAGCCAAACCACCTTGCTCTTGCGGCTCATCCGACGCCGAAGAGCTCAACTGCGATGTCTCTGATCCTCTCTTCCCAAAGCTTGAGCCTGTAGCCCTGGATTAATTGGACGAAGGGCTGACACTCTCGGAGCTGTAAGCCATGATCCAATGTATTCCTGCTGTGAAAGGTCTCAGCTGACACTTGTCAAAGAGACAGTTACATCCGTTCCATCTACCCATCGTTGCCTTCGTCGGTCAAACCCTTCAGATCTTCTCAGCAGCTGAAGTATCCACTTCTCGTTCCTCGACCCCGACGCAGAAAAAGTCCTCAATTACCAATACCTACGTAATCGAGATCTTTGGCTCCTGGAGATTGAAAAGGTGGTTGAGATAAGTAGATGACACACTTACTATCCACCAAAGATCGATGCGAGTTGAGTTGACTTCCTCGTACCCAGCTAGGCTGTTGTAGTTGTCGAGACGACCATACTCATCGAAGCCATTGTATAACAACAAGTCGTAGAGATGCTCACATGTGCTCCCTCTGCTCAAGTGTAGTTCTATCCGTCGCTACTGACGAGAAGATCAGGTCAATCACTCCCGTATGCCATGGTAAGCTCTCAGACTCCGCATCTAGTGCGACTCTGGCTGATTGACTTCTAGCGTGAAATTACTCAACGATGATCGCTCGAAGAAACTTGAAAGATGCAGAATACAAACGCTAGAGTAAACGCCGTGCAGGATCCTTCGCATTCCGCAAGGGCAAACACTCTACAAGAGGATATACGACACACTACTTCAATACCATTTTGGCAGCTGCAGAAGCAAGGGATGATGCCATGATCGTAGCTCGAAGGAAATCGAACCTAGAGTGGAAGATGGAGACAGAATCAGCGATATCGTGATAAAAGAGAACTAATTTCCCACGAAAGGTTGTTATTTATCAGAGCTTCATCGGGCTGCTTCTATGGTGCTGGAAAAAAACAGAGATGGAGCGTCGGTCATCTCATCTGGATGATGCTAAAGCAGAATCATCCGAGGCGGTAATCTATCAGTCGACGGCTTTCACAAGAGTCGGATTAAAGTGTTCCTCCCACTCTCCACTCCAAAAGAATCACTGCGCAAATCACATCTTCGAGAAGATAACGAGGGTAAGAAAACGCTTGGACAAAAGAAAGATCAATTATGCAGCTGTGCACTCTGATCATAACCGTTCATAAGGCACCTGCGCCCGCCCAACCACCCCATCCTCCTCAATGGTATCCTGCCTCCCTCTACCCCCCTGCCCCTGTCCAAGCCCACCCCGTCTCCCATTAATCCTCCTCTCATCCTCCTCCTTCCCATCCTCCCCTTCACTCAAAGAATCACTATCCCTCTCCCCCCTGATCTCCACACTCTGCACAATCTCCCTAGTCTTCCACGCTCCCAAGCCCGAAGAAGGTAAAGGTGGCAATTCATGCGTATTACCCCCCGCAATCGTAACTTCAGTTTTCCCCGTGTCTTGACCACCGGCTCTTAATTCGTCCAGCGTCATCACATCGTCGAATTCCAGATCGCGGCGTTTACTTCTGCCTCCTCCGCCTCGAGAAAAGGTGTTTCCGGCGCCGGGGGTGAAGGCTTTGCTGCCGCCTGTGGATGAGGGGAGGCCGCCGCGCATGTGGCTGCGGAAGCGGGAGAGGAGGGGCCGGAGGGTTGCGGCGTTCGCGGCCGTGGCTCCGATGCCGAGTTCGACGGTGGTCCAGATTGCGACGTCGGCAGTGTTGTAGAGGAATTCGCCTTTGAAGTCTTTGAGGGTGTGGACGAAGGGTGTGCGGATGATTGTTGCTGTGCTGCCACTATATATCACACAAAGGATCCCAGTCAGTTGGTTTTGCATCTTCACAAATAGCACGGAGAGGCATGTGGAAAGTGGAAGGTCGAAAAACTTACAGCGCGGCGAATCCCAAGATACTAGCCACCAAAACCTTGGTCTGCCTCTTCATCTGCAACTTCCTAACAATGAAAAATGGCAAAATGCCAAACGTCCAGTCCGCCACTGAATTCAACACCGAGATGATATAAGTATTGATAACAATGACTTTGGGAGAAAGACATTTGCCATGATGTTCAGGGTGCAAATCCCACCAGAAGGAAATGGGTCGACATTGAAAGGTGACGAGCAGACAATAAGGAACAGCAAAGACGACATTGAAGATCATGATCCAGCGAATGATCCAGATGTGGGTTTTCACCACGGCGATGCGGAGGAGGAAGAGACCAATGCTGATTTTTAGGGTGGCAGTTGCGAGGGTGTAGGAGATTTCGCAGAAGAACCAGTACTGTTGATTATGTGAGTATGGCTGCTGTTGACCTTGGTATCCAGTGACCAACTCACCATCAAGGCTGTTTGTGCTTCGTCATCATCGCCTATGAGTGCTCTCTTCTTACCACTTCCGTGTGCGACGGCCGAGAGTTGACAGATGAGGTAAATGAGATACAGCGCAAAGGCCGCGAGCATGGCGACGTCATCACGTCCAAATTGATTTCCCAGGATTCTGGTCCTGTATTCTCTGTCAACATTGTGGCTTCATAATGGACGTAGATGTGACCAACCTGGTGTATGTTCGCAAGATGGTTGACAAAGCAGTGGGTATCAAGAAAGCTATAGCCACACCGAGAATCTGACCGCTTCGATCATCCGTACCCATCGTGTGGTACTGCTGATATGTGATTGCAACTCTATGCCGAAGAGGACGTTTGTGTTGACAGAGAGATGTTGGAAAGATAAAAGAAATATGAAAGAGTTGATCAAGCAGACATATCTTGCGACTAAAGAATGAATAGAGTGGAAAGAAAAGAAAGTTTAGGAATCAAGAAACACCAATTCGAGTCGTGGTCAGAGAAGAGACAGCACCTACTATATGAGGCGCCCTGTTTTTACTCCCCGCGCAAAGTGGCTTAGGCATACTATATAGCAAGGCGAACAGCCATCACGCCTGACTCGAAAAGGCGAAAGAGCGACCATGGCATAGGGTCCAAGGTAGAGGAAGAAGCTGATTGAGACTCTGAGACGGCCTAAATCGGGTTGGCGTGGGGTTTGGCGGTGGTCTGTTCTTTGGGTTCGGTCTCTGATCGGCGTGCTAGAATGGGTGCGATGTTCGAATGCTCAGACCTGTTCACCATCTGTGCACCTACGTAATCTAGGAAGCGGCCGTGTGGTCCGTCTTTGTAGAGTGTCCGGCTTGTTGATCGAGGCGTGTGAAGGTGCTGATCAGTGCTGTGCAGCTCTGAAACGCTCGGAAGAAGTAACAGACGTCTGATGACCGGCCGTCACAGTGCAGCGACACTGCATGATGAATTTGACAGTCTTCTATAAGGTCTCCCGACTCCAGAGCATAGGGTCGGATCCGATGCAGGGAAGAAATCCTTCGAACATGATCGACGACGTGACAGCGGAAAGGGGTAATCTGGAATTAGGTCAGCCAGCGAGGCAAGATTAGGGCCTTCTAATCTGAACGCCTTTCCACTCCCAATCGGATCAAAAGAGGTCCGGAAAAGGTGGTCGTTGATCTTGCTGCACACCAAAAGTTCGCATGACATGTTCGGTACTACCAAGTGACTAGCATCCAAGCCATTCAAACAGGCCGGGTTGTTTCGTGTTAATAAATCAAGCCAAAGAGAATGGAGAAAGTCGAATGTCGATTCTTATGACTCGGATCGACAGGTGTCAGGGGACAAGCTTCGCTGAACCGTGCACCTTCGAATCAGTATCTTATCTCCAACAAAAACCAAATCAACCTCTTGCGGTTCTTGTCGATCACAGCGGCATATTATATTATTCTTGCAAGCGAAGTCTTCTCTCATCTGTTAACCTTCCAAAAGGTCTCGCGGTACTTTGAGCAAAAGTTGACATCGCTTTTGTAGACGAAAACGAGAAGTCCAGACCGACAGCTCCAGGCCACCACGACTCAGCATCTCGGCCGAGTCAAGAGATTTTGAAAAGCACGAGCTGGGAAAAGTGTGAAAAGAGGAAAAAAGTACTTTGTACCTCAAGGCCAAGAAGCCTGATAGCAAATCATCTTGGCTAGTATACAGTGCGATCGTTTAGCTGTTTTCCTTCTATCAACACGGCCTCTGCCGCTTGCATTTCAAAGCACACTCGGCCTTGTTCACCGACAATGACAGTTTCCCCTTGCGGCTCGCCAACTTGATCTCCAGTCTGCGACTCAAAGCTGACACCAGAGACGCTGATCTCACTTTTTGCATTCGTACCTGGCGCTTGAAGACGGATGATGTCAAGACAAGTGCCTGCCTTCCAGGACGTGCTGACAGAGACTTTGCGGACGGGACGTAGGCCCGCGGAGTGAGAGGTCGAGTCAGTGATGCTAAGAGTCGAGGGATTTGATAAACCCTGAGTGCCGTTCCAGACCTGTAGATCGATAAAGACGAGTTTGTGGAGCTCTTCGTGGTGGCGATGGCCGGGTGAGTAAATGGCGTAGCCACTGAAGTCGGAAGAGTTTGCGGTAGGTATTTGAGCGACTCGTTGTTGCTTGTTTGACGCTAGCACATGAGCCATGAAATAATGCCCGTAAAAGAGACTTCTGATGCCTGCCTCGAGACTTTCATTCTTGTGTTGATAGGGCAGTGGAACGAAGCTTGAGTACTCTGCGTTTGCACCGAGATGGAAGTAGACATGAGGCATTCCAATGCTAGCTGCTAACAAGACGTAATCAACATTCCAAAGAGCAGCACCAAAGGTATCGCTAATGCCACTTCGACCAGAGCATGAGGCAGAGTTCGTCTCTCCAAAGACAAGAGGTATGCCGGCTTTGTCTGCAGCAGCGACTTGGGGCACATACTGCGACACATTGTGCCAAAGAACGCTGTGGTTCGACAGCAGGTTCAGACTTAGCCTGTACCAACGAGCAGTGTCGCAAGTGGATTGAGGGTAGAGGTGAACGGCATACGAGCCTATCTTGTCTTGCTCAGTCAAGCCAGCGCGAGTAAGGTTGATGATGTCGAAATCGTCAATCTCATCTTGCTGGTCCGGTAGCCAAGGAGGATCGGCAAAAACGGCGGCTTGAAACTTTGGCGGGTGACTTGCGGCTTTGTACCATGAGGAGCTTACGATCTGACTCGAGATATTACGCCATTGCTGGACATACATAGCGACATTCCAAGTAGGAGGTCTCCAGCCTTTGTTGATGAAATGATCGATCTCGTTGCCCAACTCAATCAGCTTGAGCTTGTCACCGAGTACGCTGTATGCTGCTCCGGCTTCCCGTACAGCATTTTCCCAAGCACTCGAGTTGTCTTTAAGGTTCAAAGTGTACAGAAAGTCTGTGCCGTCCGGGAAGTAGCTACCCCATTGCTCGAACCAGGCATTGCTGATGTTGAACGTATTGGTAACGGTGGTGTTGGGCAATGCGGCGGCAGAAACATTCAACTCGGGATGGTAGTATGTTTGATCGCCAGTGTTTCCTCCTACTCGGAGGGTCGGTGGTTTTCCAGTAATGCTTGCAATAACTTTCATGAGGTTGCGAGTCAGATTGGAAGAGATGTAATCCTGCGTCCAGACCGGCTCGAGGGAGTACGCATAGCCATCTCGGAGGAGCTCACGGGTGGGAAGATGTTTCGGTACAACGACATCAGTCGCCGATGCAGTGACAACAAGTGCTGAGAGAAGAGAGAAACGCGATAATTTGACCATGATGGGAAATGTGAAGCACCTACCTTGACGAAAAATCGACCTACAGCTGGGTTATAAGGACTCTTGCGGACATGATTATTCTTCCGTCAGGTCCAGATATGATGCAACTGTCGGATGTCACGTAGCAGGAAGTAAGGTCAAAGACGAGTGATGCACTGCTGATCAGGTCCAAGGTTGGAGACGTGTGCGGGGTTTCGGTTAAAATGCAATGGTATGCCCTGCTCGTCGGTGTTGAAATGTCGCGAGGGACAAGGATGAGTCAACAGCCATCAAGAGGACTGTCAGACACCAGGAAGAAGGTAGGTGTGACGAAACATGGACAAGTCGGCTGTTGGTTGAAAAGGATGAAAGGCTTCTGACGCTGTTGTGCTGGCTGTCAAGATTGCGCCCGAGGCTTCGTCGTCGCTCACCACTCACGGGTCTTGAAGGTCAGCCACACAAGTCTTGCGCAGACTGGCCTATGTGGCGTATAGCAGGCATCTGAATTAATGTTTGGGCAATGCGGGTTGACGTGATAGTGCGGTGGTCGTTACTCTGTCGATGGATAATGGATGGACGAGGAGGAGGCATCGAAGCTCTCAGGCTCTCAGCTCTCTAGTCGCGGCCAACTCTTTTGTCCATCATCATGACGCAAGCAAAAGCACCCGAATGGCAAGAGCTGTTCCTTCTGCTTTTGCAGTGCACCTTCCTCATCAACCGCACCTTCCCTCCCAACATGCGTATCCTCATCACCGGCTCCTCGGACGGCCTCGGCCTCCTAACCGCCCGCCTCCTCACCTCCCGCTCCCACCAAGTCATCCTCCACGCCCGCAACCCCTCCCGCGCAAACGACGCAACTACCGCCTGCCCCTCCGCCCACGCAACAATAATCGGCGACCTCTCCACCCTCGCAGGCATAAAAGCTTTTGCAAAAGAAGCAGATGCACATGGCCCTTTTGATGCCGTGATGCACAACGCAGGACTTTATCTAGGTCCTTTTCGAAGGACGGAGGATGGGTTACCGGCGTTGGTTGCTGTGAATACGGTGGCGCCTTATGTGTTGGCTTGTTTGATGCAGAAGCCGGGGAGGTTGGTGTTTGTGTCTTCGCAGTTGCATCGGAATGGCGATGCTGGGTTGAGGGATGTTGATTGGAAAGAGAGAGGGGAGGAGAAGTGGAATTCTGGACAGGCGTATGGGGATAGCAAGTTGCATAATATCATGTTTGCATTTGCCTTCAACAGGCATTATGCTATTCCCACGGCGAGCGTGGATCCTGGATGGGTGCAGACGAAGATGGGAGGGCCGAGTGCAATGGATGATTTGGATGCTGCTGTGGAGACGTTTGCCATGGTTGCTACTGGGGAAGGAGACTGCAAGAACAAGGACGTCGGACATTGGTATCAGATGAAGGAGAGAGACTTCAGCCAAGAGGCAAAGGACGTCGAGACGCAGGAGAAGCTGTTGAACATCTTGGAGCGTGTTTCGGGAGTCAAGATACCAGAGTAACTCGATGTGGTCAACTCTTCATCCACCCATCTAACATGATGTTGCCATGAGGAATCGGTAGCATACCCATCATTCCCAGCTATAAAAGAAGGCAATAGATGACTGCGACTTCGAAACGTCATAGTGGACTGACTGGCCATGATGGTTATTGAGTCATGGACCAATGGGCGTATGAGCTTCAAACATCGCAGCATGTCGTCTTGATCCTCCGGCAAGTCATGTCGCGTTGCATCAGTATAACAGAGCCAGAACACGACGAGCTCCTGAACAAAGCCCTCTTACAGCAAGACCGTTTCTCTAGCATCAGCAGAGATTCGTGTTAGCAGCACCAAGTGTCACTCTGTAACATCGCAAGTATGGCCCGATGAGGAGACCAGTCGCAACAGATAACGCGCATCTTCCAATCTGCCAAGCGCGTCGATCGTCACAGACACAGACGTGACAGGTCCACGAAGAGCCGCGTAGTTCTGTCAGGGTCAATGTGTATCCTCATATAGCGACTGATAGTCGATTCTAGGTCGATTCGTGACATTGAAGCGCTCGTTGGCAGGAGATAGAGAAGTGGGAGGGTCTTGAGGGAAGAAACAGGAACGCGTCGCGCGAGTCGGCTGTTCTTGCTCGGGCATCTTCTGTTCGCTTCATCCTGCTGGTATATCGGTACGGACGGATACAGTAGTATCTGTTCACAAGCGAATATAGTTGTACTCCCTTTGGAGCTTTGAGGAAGCATCTTAGACGCAGAAATGCTCATTCTGAGCTTGGGATTCGGCCAACCTTAATGTTGATTTACCAACAGCATGCACACTATATGGACCGCTGAGGCCCAGATCCACGCCGTGGAATATCATTCTCCATAATGCTAAATCGAAAGTTCCGACCACAAGCTTGGTCTGACCACCTTACAAGGTCAATCTGTCCTTCAGAATAGCTTAGGATATCTCTAGAAGATGATAAGTACTGCTTGACACCTACACGTCGCCGTCAGTGAAGGTGGCTAAATAAACGAAGGTCAAAAACGGTACCACCCTGACCGTGAGATTTTCCACCACCAAAAAAATCCTGAAGCTTTGGCAAGTCAGAAAAAGTTTTACACCGTGTCTCCACATGTCAAACAAGGCCAAAAGATGTGTTCCGACACGGGGAATTGAACCCCGGCCTCCTCGGACCTGGTTGTTCTTTCGAACTGTTTGAGAGCGAGAAATCCTAGCCACTAGACCATATCGGATATTGTTGAAGCACGTTTCTGCCCAAACTACTATATAGTTTTTTGAATGTCAGAAGTGAGAATCAAAGCGACTAAGCCTCGCGGTCGCGTCTCGTCGTCGCGATGCGTTGCACTCCTTATGGCCTTCATCAAGTCACATCTCCGTCACACAAGATCACCTCAAGGCTTGATGCCCGATGCTGCGACTCAGAGACTGTCGGTATACCGATACACTGAGGTCTAGAGCACAGTCAGGCCGATGTGGCTGTCAAGGAGAAGCATGCCCGTTGCTCGAGCGACGCCTAGATGTGTCGCCAAGCTCAGTTGATCTTCTCCATTCGATCTTGTCTCCATCCAACCAAGAGAATCATCTTGTTTCCAGCTCTTGATCTCTCCCAAGACACATGAAGCTTTCCTCTACATCCCCATCTCGGTCGCATGAACCTATCATGGCCTTGAACGGCATGTTCCATGCAACGACCCCGCTCAAACGTGTCCTCAGAGCTCGAGAAGGCCCGATAACCCATCCGCATGAGCTTCAAAATCATCGGAAAGAGTTCCTTGGCCAGCAGATTTGGAAGAGTCGAACCGACCGCTACGAAGTGTGTTTTGCTGCATTTTGCACAAAACTCACGTGGAGACTGAAATAGACTTTCTTCCAGGCATTTCCCCAGGAAACGGTCGAGGAGGTAGGTCCGGGGAAAGAATGGCTGGGAATGGAAGGCAGAACCTATTCTTTCCACTCTGCTCGCGTGCTCCCCAAGTCTCATCATTGCCCCCATTCTTGGTGATGACATGCCAGGTCGACAACGGTGAAAATTCTGCAAACTCTGGGGAAATGAATATAGCCAGAAAAGAGTTGGTGGTGGAACGATGATATACGCTAAGAGAGGATTTGTTGACGCCTTTCCTTGGCTTCAGGACCAGACTTCAAACTGACTTTGCATCAGAGAGCATTGTTCCTTACAAGCGAGAAGAGACACAACGCCCCGTCGCTAATGATGTATGTTTAGACATTTGCACTCAGCGGTCGGATTTTCTCAATTTTGTCTCGGACCTTGCCTTCCCCATGGGACACTCTTGAGCATATGGACATCTCCGCACCAGAATAGTCAACACGCGTCTGCTGTTCCAAAGGTGTAGAACAACAACAACCAACTGCAATTTGAACATCTTGAAGGAGCCATAAACAAAGCAACTCACCCAGCTACAGCACGCCAAGGACTTGAAAGTGTTCTGGAAGGACAGCAAGCTTTCTAAGATTAAGTTTCTGCATACAAGCACGATGGGCCATGTTTTGCGGCGCTCCACGCGGGGACCCCTCATGCTCGAAAAAGGCAGGAGCCGGTGAAGACGAACGGTCGTTGTGACATTTTTGATGCTTCCAATTGGAATCAACGCCTGGCCAAACTCTGTTTCTCCCATTCCCCAGCCCACCACACTTCCCCCCTTACCAAACACATGGCGCACTGACACTTGGATGCAGAATATAATGTGTCCTTGAGGGACGCTTCCTTCTCTCCATCATCCCTCCAGATCTATCATCACATTCCCTTCGCTGTCATGGCTCCTCCTACCATTCGCGGCACTTCTGATGTCGACCGTATCGAAGCCCCCGTCACCGTCAAGGCTTACTTGATGTGTGCTTTTGCCTCTTTCGGTGGTATCTACTTCGGTTACGATGTAGGATGGATCAGTGGTGTCATGGGCATGAAGTATGCCATTCACACCTTTACTGGTCTTCCCTACGACACTCCTGCCGAGGACTTTGTCGTCGGTGCCAGTGACAAGGCTCTTGTTACTTCTATTCTTTCTGCTGGAACTTTCTTTGGTATGTTGTATCCCTTACTCGGTGATGTGCATCTCTAACAGCCTTCAGGTGCTCTCATCGCTGGTGATCTTGCCGACTTCTTCGGTCGTCGCACTACTATCATGATCGGATGCTTGATCTTCATGGTTGGTGTCATTATGGAAATCATCTCTACTGGTATCTCTCTCATGGCCGCCGGTCGTTTCGTCGCTGGTCTCGGTGTCGGTTTCGAATCTGCCGTCGTCATCTTGTACATGTCCGAGATCTGCCCCAGAAAGGTTCGTGGTGCACTCATCGCCTGCTACCAGTTCTGTATCACCATCGGTATTCTTCTCGCCTCGGTTGTCGTTTACGCTACTCAAGACCGCATGGACAGTGGTTCCTACCGTATCCCAGTAGCTATCCAGCTCGCCTGGGCTTTGATCCTCGGTGGTGGTATCGCTTTTTTGCCCGAATCGCCTCGTTACTTTGTCAAGAAGGGTCAGCACGAGAAGGCTGCCAAGGCTCTTGCTTCCGTCCGTGGTCAGCCCCAAGACTCTCAATACGTCGTTGAGGAGTTGGCTGAGATCATTGCCAACCACGAGTACGAACTTTCTGTAATCCCTCAGGGTAGCTACTTCTCATCTTGGGCCAACTGCTTCAAGGGTTCGCTCTGGAAGGCCAACAGCAACCTTCGCCGTACCATTCTTGGAACTTCTCTCCAGATGATGCAACAGTGGACTGGTGTCAACTTCATCTTCTTCTTCGGTACCACTTTCTTCCAGCAGCTCGTAAGTCATCTTTATATCCATGCTTTTGTCAGCACAACTAACCTAATCAGGGCACGATTTCCAACCCCTTCCTCATCGGTCTGATCACTACCCTCGTCAATGTCCTGTCTACCCCCATCTCCTTCTGGACCATTGAGAGATTCGGTCGTCGTCCCCTCCTCATCTGGGGCGCCCTCGGTATGCTCATCTGCCAGTTCCTGACCGCCATCCTCGGCACCGCCATCTCCACCGAGAACCAAGCTGCCACTCAAGCTCAAATCGCCTTCATCTGTCTCGCCATTGCCTTCTTCGCCTCCACCTGGGGTCCCGGCGCTTGGGTCCTCATCGGCGAGATCTTCCCTCTCCCCATCCGCTCCCGCGGTGTCGGTCTCTCCACCGCCTCCAACTGGCTCTGGAACACCATTATTGTAAGCTCTGCCCTCCCTCTTCTCCCTCCTCTTATCCCATTACTAACAGAAGAACCTTCCAGGCTGTGATTACACCCTACATGGTAGGAAAAGACAAGGGCAACCTCGGTCCCAAAGTCTTCTTCGTCTGGGGCACCCTCTGCACCTGCGCCTGCATCTACGCATACTTCCTCGTCCCCGAGACCAAGGGACTTTCCCTCGAGCAGGTTGACAAGATGTTGGAGGAGGTCAACCCTCGTAACTCTGCTGGATGGAAGCCTACTTCTACTTTTGCAAATGAAATGGGAATGACAAAGGGTGATATCACAGAGACTGAGATTCATGTTGATGTTGAGAAGAGAGGTTGATTGGTTGCTGAAGGAGATATTGGATAGCCGTTTCTTTTGTTTGGGAGGTGGAGTGGTTTTTGTAGAGCACTGGGAGATGGCTGCTTGTCAAAAATTGATCAGGGTTCACATATCCAGTAGTCCATGAAAAAGTCGCCGGTTGTATTGCTCTCATACTCCAAGCTATTGATTGCCTTGTGTGCTTGTAAGTCGGTCGCTTCTCAGTCTGACAATTCAGCGTAACTGTATCATTTACAACCATTCCACCTCACACAAGATATGATGAGAGTGTCTCGATTCTTTCGGGGTGTCAGCAGGCAGATCAACACTGACCCAGCAGGCGATATCCACTCTTGAAGCATATATCGCAGCTCGATAAAGCGCTGACTTTATGTTTGTGTCCCCCATCCTGGGCTCTCACGGGAGATGGCAGTCGTGACATCTAGAGCGACATCTCTCTATCTCGCGCCCCGATTTGCAGGCAAGCTCTGATGGCTTTGATATCTTTTATGAAGGTCTGTGTATTAGCAGAGTGAAAGGAGCAGTTGGAGAGTTCCCCGTCCATATCGCACGAAATGTGCCAAAGGCTGTTGATGTTCGCGCAGTATGTTGGAGGTTCTTATACCTCGTCCAATAGCGCGAGAGTCACAGTGAGAAGGACAGAAAGATATGGTAGGTTGACCACGAAGATACGTACTGGAGAGATGGCAGCAAGACACAAGACCATAGTATACTCCACCCGGATGCAATGGATCGACCTGACCTTCTTGATCTTGGAGGTCCATTGCCCCAAAACGTTGATAAAGGTGTCGTAGATTCCCAGATAGTGACCAAGTACCTCTTGAGGGAGCTTGAAGTATCAGTCCCAGAAGTGGCATGTTCGTAGTATGGCTTGGCGTTCGCGAGATGATTTTGAGTGCGTCCATGTTTGTTGCGGTTTTCGAGCGACTCCTGCACTAGGCGCAGACGTGAACATCAGATCAGCGTATGCACACTGTTCCCCTACTTATTATCACTTTTGGCCGATCACCCACATGATCAACTTATTATGTCCGATCCTAGTGCTCGCCTTCCACTGGAAGTACTCAGCATCACAATAGGTTTCGCCGCCATCGACATCCACGAGGCCGCCGGAGCGACACAAGTCAACACACAATGGCGCATGGAGACCAGTCGGATCAGATGGAGGAGAGTCAATCACCGCGGTTTTCCAACCATACAGCATCTTGGGGCTTGTTATTTAGATGAACAACAATTGTACGCCAATCTCATCCGGCGAATGACGTTCACGATCAGCGTCTCAAACAACCACCCCAATCTATCCAATCTCGGATTTCCTGGTCTCCAGGCTCTCAAAATCAAACAAAGCTTTCTTCTCGGCCACGGAGGGACTGTTGATGTCAGCAGTCTTATCCAACCACTGCTCAACACCCTCGTAATCGAGGGAGGTACGACAGAAAGGTTTCTGCCCGCCCTCAGCGACGATCTCGGAACTCTAGGAAGCATGCTACAACTCACAACCCTCTCACTACGTGGCTTGACTACCCTTAACTTGAGCAATGTCACCGAGACCGCTCTTCTGCACACTTCCAGTTGCATGCCACTCCTAGAGGCCCTTGGACAGACTTTGATACGAGTCGAATAATCGGCCAATGGGTGTATCGCGAGAAGTAAGGAACAGGGGAACCAAGGATTCGAAAGGAAATTACAGGCTAAAGCGATTGGAGAGGATATTACGTGGCAAGAAAACATCAGAGTTGGTCGTATCGATAGTCATGATGGTATCGACATGCCCCATCCTCCATTCTCATCATCCACGTCACTCAGGGTCTAGCCAGAATCGTATACATGCTCTTTTTGCTCTTTGTTCGATGTGACAGATGTATGTGTCTATTTCTTGCTCTGCTTTCCCGGAAGACTAGCACTGATGACTACAGATCACTCTGCATTTTGTCAGCAGCTATACAGGATGATCACGCTGTCAGGAAGAACTGATTTTGTTCTTTGTCTAAGGCAATAGAGGTGTCTGTCTTACTTTTGCTCGGCTTTCCCGGCAGACAAGCACTAATTACTACAAATCACCCTGCATTTCAACAGCAGCTACGAGGGAGACGCACGTTGTCAGAGAGTACTGACACAATTCTGCCAGAAGGTAGCAGATGACGGGGCAGTCGAAGGTATACATCGTAGCAGACGATTAATGCAAGTTCAAATCGTTCTTGAAAGCAATCAAGGAGCTCGATCGATCAACTCGGATATAGGGAGTGACAGTAAGGTACAGCAAGGCCGGCATGAGAGGCAAGATGATGGGATGCTTGATGATCAAGATCTCGCGATACCTCTACGACGAGTAGAAGTCTCCGTGCATCTTACCACATTGATGAAAGGGAGGAGTTCCCAGATAGAGAACGAGTTTGAAGGCTCAATAGTAGCATAGCAGGAGGTAATGAAGATGAGTGTATTGCGAGACTCGCTCCACTGTTCTGTTGGCTAGCCCGCATGATGCAAGATTTCGAGTTGGAGAATTGGTTGCCGCACTTTCACTACTGTGTTTCACCTATTCGCGCCGCCCCTCGTCAACCACAACTTCCGCAAACAACGCGCCATCTCAATCTCGTGCGTCAACTCTTCTCCGTCTTCCTTGAGCATCGCCATACAAGATCCACAACGACTTGGTCAATTCCTGGCTCGATTCCATGCCAGACCCCTTGATGACAGCGATGGCGCAAGTCGATCACACCAACACTCGCCCCCTTCCGGTGCTTCCTGCCGAGATCATCGCCAGGATTCTGGACTTTGTGAGCAATGACAAGCCGACGCTGGTTTCAGTCGCTTGCGCCAACAGGGTGATGTTCGAGCAAGCCATCAGATATCTCTGGTCTGATGTCGGCCCCGACAACAAGCAGGTTGGCCGAATGCTGCGTGCTCGCGACGGCCGTCTGCAGGTATACGCCGCGCAGATCACCAAATTGAGCTTTGAGATCAGCTCGGTGAGCCTGCTCCCTCCCCTGAACAACATCCCTCTGCCCCTCCCCCAATATCTGGACATCACGTATGATGGTGTCCAGGATCCTCGTCGTCCACCCACCTCTCTCGTTGGTTGCCATGTCTTGCTGAACCATCTGATTGTTCCTACGCTCAAAGGCCTCTACCTGCACCGACCCATGCCATCAGTCGGCAACTTTTCCACCGGTAACTTCCTGCCTCGTTTAGCTGATGAGTGTGTCGGTCTTGAGGAGCTTCGTATCGCCTCTGCCGTGACTGGTGCGACACCTTCGGAACTTGTCAAGCTGCTCGACTCCTGCCAGCGTCTGGACCAACTTTGGTTGGCGACTGCCGACACCGACAATCTGATCGACGAATCCAGCTTCAAGCACGTAGCTTCCCATGTCCGTCTTCGCAGCGTTATACTAAATGGCACCATCACCACCTCTCATGCTCGCTCAGCCTTGTTTAACAACGGCGACAATCCATTCGGATACTTCCGCGTGCTTTGGAATGAAGATCGAGGCCGAATCTCTTATCATGATACTGCCACATGTACCAGGCATTCAGTGGTTGTTGACTGTCCTCGGTCCAACTTCCATCTTCAATGCGCTACGCTATCACGATCAGCTGTCGCACTTGATTATCGAATACCCTCAAGAGCATCATCTGAGTGCCAATGACTTCGCAGCTCTCGCTCACCTCACCAGTCTGCGACGACTCGACATTCGTGGCCAAGATACTGAAGATCTCACCGATGTCCATGCAGACATTTACTGCAACTCTGCCCTGATCAACACCGTGGCGGCACTGTTTAACCTAGAAATCCTCAACCCCAACATCAAGTTCGCTTCCTGGGACATGGAACTTCTCGTCTCTATGGGAATATCTTGCCGCTCTCTCAGTACCTTAATTGTTTGCGGTGCTTTCGATGTCTTGGTTCTCGACGGCATCACCGCAATGGTGCTGTTTTCGGAGCTGCTTTCTCTGGAACTCAGTTGCTTGTATGACTTTGCCGGTAGTCCAAGAGTGTAAGTGACCTTTTGACCTAATCGTTTCGGATCACCTGCTGACTTGTGCTTTGCTGTAGCAACGACAGAGTCAAGAAGCTTGTTTCTATCATCAAGTATCACGCACCGAAGCTCGAGACGTTCAAATCCGCTGGTAACGAGTTCTCCAAACTTGTCCAAACTACATGGGGAGATCTCAAGGAGAATTGAAAACTTGACGAGACGATGAAAGAGATGGACTTGCGCGCAGTAGTGATCGCATCCTTTTCGGGTGTGACAAGGTCTGCCAGAAGTTCCGCGAGAACAGAAGTCATCGGTGTCGCCCGACGGTATCTTCGAACATCACATCGATGAGAGAGAAAAGCTTAGATAAGATGCGCCACGTGAGAGGTTCAGAGAAGAAGGGTCTGCAGTGACTGACAAAGCGTCTATGATGGTCACAAAGGTCAATTTTAGACGAGCAGATACTATGAGGAAGAATGCTTGCACTTTGCAAGCACAGAAGAGCAAGAAAGAACGAGAGAATAGTCGATTACACAAGTAGCTTCAGCGCAGTAGTGGATGCATCGCTAAGCGGTGCACCAAGGTCTGCCTCGACTGCCGCTAACGGAAATCAGAACTCCCACGAGGTGTCGCCGGTGGTGAGAATGATCACAGTCAGGGTGGTGAGTTTGGCAACCAGTCTTGGCGAAATCTTGCCGGTCGCAAATTCCAAGCATGATAGTCCTCATACAGACTTGACAACCACCAATCTTACCAAAGCAGTCGGGCAACACGATGTAATCATGTCGGAGATGCAGGAGAGAAGTCCTCCCAGATACCAGAACCTCTCAAAACACTGTCGCGTGCCGTCACCTCTCCACCAGCTACCGAGATAAGGGCTATGGAAGACGCCGCAAAAAGTCAAACGTGGTGGCGAAAAACCTTGTCTCCATGTTTTTGCTCGATCACATCGAGTAACACGCCCGCCGCACCTATATCACTCGACAAAAGAGACCAAAGATAGAGAGATACACCAATAAGCCAAGTCGCTTGGATTTCGCTGGCCAAGCGTCGTTGAGCGATGAAGTTATTGGTTCGCCGGGCTTCAGCTTTTACTCGATCGGCTTGCGTAATGGCAACACTTTGAACAGTATGCGACCTCTTGCTACCTTTTGACAAGTTCAGGACGTGAGGTTGGAATTGCGACTGCCCCAGACTGGCTCCAGATTTTCTTGCTCTTCTTTGCGTCCTTCTTCGCCTTCTAGAGCGACCGGGGAGTTGCCTGGATGTTGGAGCTGTCGCCTTATCTAAGGTTTTGGTGACGCCGTTCGATCAGCCTTCAGCCACATCCCCATCCTTTTGCTGCGCTTTGACCTCAGCTCGAGGGACGTCTCATATAACGACGACCATTGCCGGGCATGTTCTTATAGGACTTGTAGGTCGCTGCATTTCTGCTTTCGAGACACGCGATACTCCGCTATTGCAACATGCCTTCCATTCTGCAGAAACTTGTAAGTCGCGACGACGTCAACTCGATCTGATGGCAAGAGACTGACAAGCCTTAGGAAGTTGAGCATGACAATGGCTTGTCTAACAATGAGCTCTTCCTCACCAACCATGACTTGAAGATCGTCGAGCCTGAGCGTCGCCAATGGAGCGCCTTCAACTTTGTGGGCTTCTGGATTGCCGACTCGTTCAACATCAACACCTGGATGATTGCTGCTTCTTCTCTTGACGTCGGGCTGTCATGGTGGCAGGCTTGGATTTGCGTCTGGTATGTCGATACCGACATCACGTTGTAAAATGATATCTGACATGTCTCTAGGGTTGGCTACACTATCTCTGCTTTCTTCATTTGCTTGACTGGCCGCGTCGGTGCTGTCTACCACATTTCCTTTCCTGTCATGAACCGATCTTCATTCGGTATCTACGGTTCATTGTGGCCCGTCCTGAACAGAGCACTGATGGCGTGGTAAGTCACGAACAGAGAAGTCTGGCTCGTACATCCTCTGACGAACTACTAGCATCTGGTATGGTGTTCAAGGTTGGATCGGCGGCGAGTGCGTCTACCTCATGATTCTCGCCATCTGGCCATCTTTCGGCACCCGTCCTTCCTTGACAAAAGAGATTGCCCTCGGCGGCACCGTCAACTATCTTATCGGCTTCATCCTCTTCTGGGCCGGCTCGCTTCCCTTCATCTGGTTCCCCGTCCACAAAGTCCGCCATCTCTTCACCGTCAAGGCCGTCGTCGCACCTACAGCCGGAATCGCTTTCCTCGTCTGGGCTCTTGTCAGAGCGGGAGGTGCAGGAGAAATTATCAATCAGCCTGCCAAGGTCAAGGGATCGAAGCTCGCTTGGGCCATCATTACTGGCATCATGTCTTCCGTGTCCAACTTCGCCACCCTTATCGTCAATGATCCTGATTTCTCTCGTTTTGCAAGCAAGCCTAGCGATGCTTTGTTACCTCAGTTCATCACCATTCCTCTTGGCTTCGGCCTTACCTCTCTTATCGGTATTCTCGTCGGCTCTGCTTCCGCAGTCATCTATCCCGAGCTCGGTGCCGTATGGAACCCTCTACAACTCCTCAATGCCTTCATTACTGAAGATGGCCATGGCAGCGCTGGCGCAAGAGCTGGAGTCTTCCTCATCGCCGCTGCCTTTGTGGTCGCTCAACTCGGTACAAACATCGCTGCCAACTCCATCTCTGCCGGTACAGATTTGACAGCCTTGCTTCCTCGCTACATCAACATCCGCCGTGGTGGGTACATCTGCGCCGTCATTGGTATCGTCATCTGTCCCTGGCAATTTGTCGCTGGCTCTAGTACCTTCACTACTTACCTCTCTGCTTACTCGGTTTTCTTGTCTGCTATCGCTGGACCCATGATTATCGACTACTACTGCGTCAGAAAGGGATACCTCCAAGCTCGCGACCTTTACTCCGCTGATGTCAATGGTCCTTACTATGGTCGCCTTGGCATTCAATGGCGTGGTTACGTGGCTTACATCTGCGGTATCCTCATCAATGTTGTTGGTTTCGCCGGCGCTTGTGGAGCTTCCGTGCCCATCGGTGCAACTTATATCTATCGTCTCAATTTCTTCACAGGTTTCTTGGTCTCTGGTGGTGTGTATTGGGCTCTTTGCACTGTTTGGCCTGTTGCAGCGCCTAATCCTGTGGGAAGCTGGTTGGAGGCTCCTGAGCCTGATGAGGAGGATTTGGCAAATGTGGTTAGTCATGGCAAGGAAGTCGATGTGTTCTCTAGTGGGATGGATGTTGAGCAAGGGGGTTTCTTTAGGAAGAAGATGGATGCCATTACGAAGGCTTTGTAGATGTTTGTTGTGGTTATGTGGTTATGAAAAAGCGCTTTTGCTTGACTTTTATTTCACTTCTGCCCGTCTTTTTGTCGTCTCCCTGCTTGGACTCCAGCATTTCGTCATCATCCTTCAGTGTACGAAGATCGATCTGACTTGGCAGGAGTGGGTCCTGATGCGCACCATCACTAATCAGATGGCAAACTTTGCAATTCCTCGCATGTGGCTCAGTGTCACGACTCCTGCTCCTGTGCTTGCCGTACGTCAAGTCGTCGTCCCTAGGGATGCTTGGCTGGGAAGTAACTGCCCTTTTGCCCCTGACAAAATAAAGTGGAAGAGTCGTGATCTGATCATTAGCGACGAGTACCTTGCAAAGCCAGAGAAGACCAGTGGCGACTGGCTCGACGACCTTGAGTCTCAGATCAGCGATGAGTTCCGCGACCACGAGAGCGAGGACGGCAAGGCGGATGACTCCGAAGACGAAAGCATTGATGCCACCACGTCCGAATCGACCGTTGTCAAGGACACCTACAACCAAGGAACCGCCTTCATCGTAAAGAAGAAATCTACCGAGCGACGCTGATGGCCCTGAGCCAGGCTTGCTACATCCTTGTATGTATTCTGCACCCCCTGATGCGGGTCAAAATCCCCACCACAAGCTTTTGCTGACCGTTCCTAGATCTCTCACCCCTTTCGTCTCACATCACATCCATGCAGTTCTTCTCAAATCAGTCGAGAATACCGACGAGCATTAGAAGTTCATGAAAGAAGAGGCAGCGCATCACAACAAGAAAAGCGTCGGCAGCGAACCACAAGAAGAGAGGGTGAGTAACTCAGCAAACAAATGCTTTCAGCCTACAACAACAACAATAACGAATACTGATACGACATGCAGGAAAACTCTGGAAAGACTTATCGGGAACACTTGCCACATCCCTCCAATATGACAAGATGACACCTGCATTCGCAGCTTTCGTCATTACGGCATGACATTGGAAAATCAGCAACACCGTCAAGTAGGAACAAAAGTAGGAAGACTGCCAGTATCTCCAACTCCCGAATGGAAAAAGTGAGTCATATCTCCTGGGCCGCAAGTTGAGTATCACTGATATCTTCTCTAGCAGCACATCAGAAGCGCCACAAACAAGAGAAGTGTAACCAGGCGTTCGACAGGAAAAAGGAGAGAAGAAGCTGTAGCCTTCTCGGCTGGTCGTCTATGGTTAGGCATGGCGTTTTTTCTTTGATTTTTTCCTTAATCACTCCATGACAAAGAAGCTGTCTTACATTATATTGTCTGTGGATAACAGGCTTGATCTCATAACGGCGGGAAGAGCCCTGAGTAAGCTTTTGTACATACCCCTGTCCAGCAAACAGAACACTGACTGCCGACGCACTTCAGATCCAACAGTGAGATCGGCAACTCCACGGATGATGACAATGTTGATGATCTCTCGCTGCGAGACCGCCTACTTGGCTCACCTGAGCTTCTATCCTCGATCTTGGAGATGTGCGACGGGAGGACTTTGCTCAAGACCGTGGGTGTGGATGATTTCTGGTTCAAACAGACTATCCGTCAGACCTGGCGTTCTGTGACTAAAGCCCACATGCTTGCTCGCCTGAGCCTAGACAGGCTGCCAGTCTGCAAGAATTGCATACGAGAGGTGACGGTCTAGGATCGTGCGGGTCTTGCGCGAATTCCATCTCTCCGTCGCCTCGAGCGCGTTACCATTGGTAACCTTTACCTCCGTAACGCCGTCTGGGATGACTTATTTACCCTGCTGCCCTCAACACTCAAGCACATCAGTGTTCAGAGCTACGCAACCCCCGCCCCTCTCCAGGCTCTGTCTCCGGCCGACCAGCCAGACTGGCTGCTGTATATCTTTAGATATTGCCCACTACTCGAGAGCCTGTACCTCTCCGCTCTCCACGACTACAAGCACGGTAGTCTTCTCAAGGTAATCGAGAGCTCCTGCAACCTCCGCTCGATCTGTCTCAGTAACGGCATGGCCCACGACTTGGAGCTTCTAAGCCTACTTGCCCGCAAACCCCTTCTTAGGGACCTGAAAATCTGAAGCCCTACCCTCAGCAGACAGTTTGGTCGTTACATCGACACGTCGATTTCTACATTCCCCTCTCTTGTCAGCCTAATTATCTGGAGTGACAAAAACGTCCTCGGCTACATGGTGGGCCTCGCACCCAAACTCCAGAACATCGATGCCAGAATAATTAGTAGCTGGCACGACAATGGTAGCTACTCAAGTATCTTCAAGGTTGCCGCTCGTCTTCCCGAACTTTGTCTGTTCGAGATAGGTGCTGCATGCCCGTCCACGGTCACTGGTACTGACATGCTAGCTCTTGGACCCAACATCGAGACGCTCCACTTCACTCCTCACAACCCTTTTATTTGAGGTTTTGGCCCTCGCACTCTTACCACAGCAGAGGTCATCAGGCCCAGCATTTGACACTCTCTTGTCCACTGACGCTTTCATGGTCAACGTTTTCTTGATTCCTCGCTCACACTTCGACGTTCCGGTCTTTTCTTTCCTTTTGCTCTTGCTTGCTAGGGATCGCACCATGCTCTGCACATTTGTGCATGGAGCTTTGAGGGATGGCGTTGGGTTTTGGCGGTCTCTGGCTTCTCTTCTTGTTCTTCTAGACTTTGAGGTCCTGCTCTGCACGACATTGCATGGAGCTTTCTTTTCTTGGTAAGCAGCGCGGGATAGGTCTTGGAGTTTTGGTTCTTTTTTTCTTGCTTTGCTCAAATACAGTCCTTCCTTTCCAATGAACATATGCGTTGCACAACAGAACAGTAAGATGGGCATGGGGATGCGTCAGTCCAGTAAGTGGGTATAGCCAAGAACGTCGATGTGGGTCCAAGCCACAGAACTCTTTGTCGGACGCGTGAAAACTGATTTTACGGAAACGTCTCGTGGTAAAGGATGAATCTTAGCAGCGATCTTGGACCTTGGAAATGCGAAGGAGGTACGAAATACGAAAGACTGCAGTGTCTTGTCTTCCAGAGATAGATGCTCTTGATTTCAACAATCTCTGTTGACCTCGGTGTAATATGACATTTTCTTGTCGCTATGACGGTAGTCAAGACATATCGCAAAGATCCCAAAAGCTCTTCTCTATATAACGCAATTGCGATGCTATCTCCAGTGTCTCTTCGAGCATTGATCTGGCCTGGAGCTACTGATATGACATGCAAACCATTGTGAGAGCCCTTTCGTCAGTGCTCTGGATATTTAGTGACTTCCGGCGATGCTTCCTTTGTTCTGTTTGAGGTCTGTACTTTCTGATCGTAATGCAAGTAATCAAAAAGCTTTCAGTCATGCCATTACACATAGCGAGTTCAGATTCAAGTCCTGTCCATGATACCACAAAACTTTCGGCACGATTGGTTGTCGTAGGTGGTTTCTGCGCCGGAAAATTGGTAGTTGCTCGACAGACCGCTCTCTAGTCTGCGAACCCACACCCGCCCAGCTCTTTTGTTTTTCCTAGGTCTCGCACAACCAAAACTGTCGAAACTCGTGCATCACAAATCAGCGCCAAGTCTACACGCGCATTTGCTGTCAAAGGTGGTAAGCGCGTCTAGCTGGTGGTCAGAACAGTGCGCCGCAGCATTGTCTCGCCCTCTTCTAGGCCAGCCTCGCAATACCTGCGCGCGAACCCGTCATCAGGCGCATACAAAGATGTCGACAAGGTCCTCGAGTCAGTCTTGATCCTCATCGATCTTCAATCTTACCCCTACTAACTGCTTACAGGCATGTCATCGAAGTAAACCCCCTTGATGAGGGCGAGGTGAACAGCAAGGAGTCTGACGGCTCGGACGTGTTCAAATCTTCTGCCTCGAAGGACTTCATGCCCTCGCTTTGCGTCTCTTCGATGAGTTAATACACTGCTGGTCACCAAGAGCCAGAGCTCGCTCCTCCCGAGTGGGTCGGCGAAACGTCCACTATTGAAGAGTCGCATTTCGCCATCCACTCTAACGCTCCTGAGCTGTCCCACAATGACTCCAACCCGGCCACTTCCAACGACACCGCTCGCTTGAGGGCTATCAGTACCCCTGCCGTTCTTGCCAGCTCATCGCATTGCGAGAAACACAGCCATGGCGAGTCCAGGTACGTATTCCTCTGCTGACGCGCCACTGGTAAATGATAACTGACGCTGCACAGCGACAAAGAACAAGACACTACCGTCATCCTCGAAGATGGAGATGTCACCCCTCTTGAGCTCATTAACAAGGCTACTCACCTCAAGAAAGCCGAGCTCGGTCCCGGCCTGGTCAACGACATCGATGTCTTAATCGCTCTGGCCACCAAGCTCGGTCTCAAGAGCGTATCGACTTCCAAGAATGACGTTCCCGAAGCCGTGACTATGTTCTCACTGGACAACTCACCCTCGCTCTTCATCCCGCTCGCCGGTCTCACCAGTGTCTCCACCACCACCACCAAGAAGGGTTTGGCAACTCTGCTCGCCATGATGCCTGCCCTTGAGGTCATCAATATTACGACCGCAATGGGTCACGAGGACAATGACTACAGTCTCGACGCCGCTTTTGAGGTCGCCTCTCGTCTGGCCGGCCTGCAGGAATTCGTGCTGACTATAGCTACGGGAGAGCAGATCACTGGCGGCGAAGTGCTGACTCTTGATGACAAGCTCAGCTTCCTGACAATCAAAACTCCTAGCCGTTCAAAGAACGCCGAGTGGTATCTAGCGAGGTGACAAGAAGATGGGACGAGCGCCCAGTGGCGCTTGTCACAGATACGTAAGCCGCTCACGCGACTAGATGTAAGCTTTACAGAGGGCTCAGATCCACGAATCTTGATCAAAGCGGCCAAACTGTATCGAGCAATACTCCCATACATCACCCTGCAGCACTCCGCCTTGACCAGGCCATCGCTTTGTAAGCGCAACGTTACAGCTGAAACAATCTACGTCGATGCAGAAGACCCTTGCAAGATCCTTTGTTTCTTGAATTGGCAGCATGCAGAAGTCCTACCGGCATACAAGTAGATAGATCAACCACCCTTTTTTCCATCAGAAGGACCAAAAACAATCTATGATCTCTAGGCCCAGTCTCCTGACGTAGATAGTAGATAAATCTCTTTGGCTATCGCCTTCAAGCAACCAAAGGAGCACTCGCTGCTTGAGAACGCATGGAGAATTCCCGCTGGGGACGAGCTGACATACGTCACCCGCGCTCTTGACTACATCCGAAACGAACGACCCGATATCGCTGAAGTGCTGGAGGATGACCCTGAGTTGGCGCCTGGGAAGTTGATACAAGCCATCAAGAGATCTCTACTGATACAAAGGGAGGGAGATGCAGCCATGCAGATAGTCCGCGATGAGGTCGGGGATCTTGCTGCCCAAGATTGGTCGGTCAGACCAGAAGACTGTGATCGAGTCAAGGAGCTGCTGAAGATTGCAAAGGAGAAGGTCTTTGCAAAGTACGCTACTGATGATACAAGGGTGAAGACGGAGAAGATGTGGCCATTCAGTTGAGCTCTGTCTACGTTGATTGCACCTGATGAACGACATGACGTTCAGCTTGCTGCTTTTTTCTTCCGCTTCCCTGAGGGTCAAAGCATATTGATTGTTGACGTGGACGGTGGCTATGACTCAACACCATGTACAACCTGGTTCACGTTCCGGATAGACAAGTCAAATTCGTAGACTGAAATACAAGACCGAGGTAGCTCCAGTCCTTTGATATATGCCAATGAACGTCGCGCAGGCTTCGCCATCTTACAGAATCGTCCACCGATTTTCCCACCATATCTAATCACAGACCTACGCCCGTTCGACATCGCTCATCATGCTACGAGGGTGAAGCATACATGAATCAAAACTTCTCGCCACCGATTCATCACAAAGCAGATATGCATGCCCTTCCCACATGTTCCTCATTGCTCAAATCGTCAGGCTCCAAGGGACTCTGTGTATACTAATGCCTGTCAACATTGTAGCCAAGAAAATGTTGTCCTTAACGAAGATGGTGATATGCGGCTGCACATCGACCTCTTTCCAACCAAGCTGAGCTAAGCCCAGTTATCTGCTGACGATATGGAGCTCGAGACAATCCTCGTGATCCGCATTGCCGGAGCGCCTGGAGACTAGACGTTCCGAGATGTCCCGAAGCTTGCCTGGTCTGCCTGAAGCATTGAGAGTACTGCAGCAAATGAGACACAATTTTCTGCAAGAAGAGTGACATGTCCGCCAGCAGTGCGGGAAATACAAGTGCAGCGCATCGAAGCCCGGTAATAACAGCAGAATACCTCTACGCACTACAACATAATACTATAATCTCATCACACACGGACTTGCCGTCTTCCTTGCTCGCGCATTACCGTACCCTTAGCCCAGATCCGAAAGTGGTCTTTCGTCGCGATGAGCCGTTGCAGAACGCGGGAGTTAAGCTTTTCCGTGTAAGATTCCAAGACGTAACGGCGAAGCTTGACTTTTTGCTTCCTCCACTTCCCGATGTAAAGTATCAGGGCAGGTAGGGCGAGGAATTTGTGATGTAAGACGTGATGATGTGGTCAACCAATCGAGATGGGACATGTTTATGGGATTTTACGATATCACATAGTTTTGACACAGATAGATAGTGGACAATTATGAGGATTATGTTGAGCTGGGAAGCTGATATAGTAATTTGAGGAGCGTCAAGCCTGGGAGCTCAGACCATCTTCTTCCGTGTATACACGGTGGACAAGGTGTACCGCTGGAGTCTTCGTAGATTTGTGTGACGCTGACATAAGCCCTCTCTTCTGCGCATTCCTCATGTCACAGCATGCCATCTCGAATAAGTAGTTTGCGGTGTCTGATAAGTCAGGACTTGGTTCTGGAAGCCAGGCTAGCTTCCTGTCGAGAAAGCGTTCATTTGCCAGTGAAGTGCAAGACTAGCTCGTGCCTGTTCCTGTTTCGGATCCAGTGTATTCGTGGTCGTCACAGCAGTTGTGTCGAACGTGGGGTCGCTGCTCTTGGGAATGTCGTATGGTAAAGGGACGACGATGGAGGGTGGGGTATGTGGCTGCGGAGGATGGTACTGGACGTACGGAGTGATATAGGGACTGGTGTGAAGAAATTTTGTCCGCCGAACGCTCGTCGCTGGGACCTCTTGATATGGGAGCATGGTACTTGGTTGCTGAGAGCTCTCAAACTTGAGATATGGTGAGGAAGCTCTCACATGCGATTCTCTTTGTCGTTGGTCACGATATCTTTTGAAGCGTCTGTTGTAATACCAATTCTTGATCTTGTTCTCGCTACGATTCACAAGCTGTTTGGCGATATATGCCCAGCATGTTCCCTTCTCCCGGACAAGCTTGTCGACCAGGAAGCATTCGTAGGTTGTCAGGGGGCCATGGTTGAGTCCTGGTCGTAGGTTCTGGTGATATCGCTCGGCGCATTGTTTTGGTGTTCTGGTACCCAGTACGTTCGAGATCTGGTTCCAGTCGCAGGGTTCGCAAGCGCTGACGATGCTCAGCAATGTCATGTCTTCCTCTTCGGCCCATGTTCCTTTGCGATAGCTCGGCATGTCGGAGAATCTGCTAAATGCTGTAGAGATGGAGACGAGACGAGGAGTGGTTGATACTTGAATGTTCTGCTTGTTCTTGAGATGCGGTGCTGAGTGGCCCGACCGCGAGAGACTAAGGAAGGAGCCTGGGCTCACTAGCGACGTTGATACCGGTGAGGGCCCATGGCTTTAGGAGATAACAAATGTCTTCTGCGGTCTACTTTGGCGACCGACAGGGGAACTGTGATAGGCTCTGAGTCTCCAAGAAATCAAGCGTGGCTTCAGTCGTAGGTGGCTCGACTGCTTCCCCATTCAAGATGGCGGATCTCGATCTTCACTCTATAGATCTTACAACGATCCAGACAAATGGCGATAGGTCGACAATAGAGCGCGTCAAAGCTTGTATAGTATACTCCGGGTGCAATGGCCTCGAAGCAAAGTCTTGAGAGCAACAGCGACGACCTCAGGTTATGGTGCAAGGACATGAGCGTTCGCCCTAAATTAGATGTGATTCCATTTGTCCCTTTCGGATGAGACACGATCAGCGCATGATGATCAGGTTGATAAACTTCAAGAGCGCAGATGAGCGACGTACTTGACCAATTGGGCTGATGACCACGCGGGCAGGCGGAAGTGGCTCCGGGAGGCGACACGAGCGACCGATATGTGACCGTACATCGTACAGCTCACAACGTCTCCATGCACGCGAGGACCTTGAGTTGAGAAACATGTTCCCAAGTCACTTTCTGGGAATGGCTTCGGACGTAGAAATGCCATTTTAAGCCGTGGACGGAACATGTGGGGCGGGCCGTTGCACAACGCGCAGCTGGATCTAGTATCACAAACTCTATCGGACATCGCTCTTTGGCAAGTGTATTTCCGGGAGTGTTCTTCGGCATGCCGAATCAATAGCCGGTAGCTTGGAGGTCTTCTCACCTTCCAGTTTAAGCAGAATTAGTGTCAAGATGCTCAGTCCACCTCCAGCTCTACTCCGCCTCCTGCATCGCGCTCCTCCTTTGGACAAGTTAAGCTTGCTTTGCTTCGGGATCGTCAATTTATGATGTTGCTAATATATATTGATGTGACCAAAGTCAGTCCGCCGATCTGCCAGATAAAGATCTGAAGAGCTCGAAATCATCAATGTCGCGCTACAACATTTCTTGTTGAGTCTTGAGGCTGTCTCCACCTCGGAGAGTTTAAGGAGACCTCAGAAATACATTATTTCGTCGTTTCCCAATGATCTGCGAACGACTGTTCTTTCAACGTCGTGCGTATTCGACCGTAGGTGTGGAATTTGGGGTAAACCGTAAACACTGAATCCTTCATCATCGTGATATTGGAGGGTCTGGAAACATGCACATGGACGTTTCATGATTCACTTGCATGCTCGTATCCATCGCAGATGCAACAGGAACTAATACTAGGGCATTATTACATCTTTATTTGATCAATGGATTCTGCTTTTGTCACCAACAGGGTGCCAATTATCTAGACGTGTCTGCCGTAATGTCAATTCGAACACCTGAACGACAATTTCATGCTTCTCAGTCACCTGCTTGATTTCGATTACGTCAACCAAAACCAGTTTGTACGGTGAGTCTCCTGTATAACGCATCTCCTTGTCATGAACATCCCGTTGGACTTGAATGGGTCAGTGTCTTCCAAATAGGGGGCCATTGTATGGCAATCTCGAAGCGAGCTGCAACGGTTGTGCCCATCTGTATACACGACGTTTGAGCCAGGATCTCAATCTAGACGATGAGGACATAGCTTCGACATACCAAGGCCCAGAGTCGAGGATCGATAGTTCGGTAGAAACTTCGGCAGGAGTGCATTTTCGTAACGTCTAGAGACCATGCACCATCTGCCTTGTGAGAGGATGATTGGACGACTAATCGAGCCACCCTTTTTCAACCGGTATGGCCGCGTACGATGTATACTCTGCTTCAAGAGCTCTTCCTTGACGTGTAGAGCTATCTGATTGGATGCTCTTTGCGATTATAGGCCTATATTCGGACGCAACAGCTTCGGCCATGCTTGGGCGAGCCATTTCAATTCTTCCTATGGGCATAGTCCTCTTATGTCACTACATTTGATCCTGATGCTTATCACGGTCTTCACTGCTGTGACGCAGAAACGAGCATCTTGGGTGGGCTCATTCTTGAGGTCCCAAGGCCAATAAGGATTTGCTTCTTATCTTCTGCATTTAAAACTTCTCTTACACCAGTAAATCATCTGGCCAATCTGAGCCTCACCAACCCGAGTTTTGCCAGAAACTAAGCCCACATTCCGATGGACATTCAAAGTGAGTCTTTACCTTACGGGGGTAACAGAAAACATTACTTTGCATCATACGACTTCTGCATTGACTCTCGCAGATCCAAATAGCCTCCAGTAATGGACTACTTCACCTTCATGTCATTTTGCTATACATCTTATCGCTTGCCTACTTTCATGTGATGTCACTCTAAGTGCTAAAGCGCCTATGTGTCGAATTTTCCAAGATTGTACTGCAAAGACAAGGAACAAGGGAAATTCAACCAGCCGAGAACGACAAGCCCCGAGAAGGTCAGGGGATGGAAAGCGCTAGCCGAGCAGCGATCAGCGCGATGAAAGGGTAACGTCATAGTGTTGTCGTTGCTTGCGCTGTTTTGTCGTAAGAGTAGTAGCTTCTGATTGTTGTGTGCGCTTCATCGATGGAAGGAGTGCTGATGGCGCATTTATGGTTTTGCGAAGGTGCATTGAGCAGACATTGTAAATAGACAAAGTGCTCATTAAGGAAGCTGGCCGATTGTTGGGAGATTGACATGGTGTCAATTGTGTCGATTGACGTAGCGCTGTATTATTGACAGAGCGAAGGTGTGGAGAGAAGAGTGACTTGCAACGCTCTCTGAGCAAAGAGAGCAGTCGGGAGTTTGCTGCTGACGTCGAATTGTGAGCCGATCAGGCCTGCTCAATGGTGCTCAGAGCTTCCTTGAGCTCCTCATCGGCAAGGTAGCGGAGATACTCAAGGTAGCCCGGACGTTCCCAAAAGCCCCAGCACCAAGTTCTCTTGTCGTCAGCGCAGGACTCGTCACCGTAAAGCTCTACCTCACGAAGCAGGCAGTCACAAGGGGTGCTTATGGTCATGTGCTCCAAGTTCGGCATGGCGATAACCAGCGTAAGGAGCTCTGCAGCAGTGCCTGTGAACTTATGCTCCAGGTCATCCACCTCCTCGTCCGGGACGATCCAGAGAGATGTGAGCTTTTGCAGGTACTGGAGAGGCAGAGGGTCGTTGCCGCTAAGCTCGCAACCGCAGAAATTAATCTTCAGGTATTCCAGAGCATGAATCTTCGGCAGCCGTCTGAGAGCGAACTTGTTCATGCGAGTAACCCGGGATTCAACCGTCATCTCAAAGCTTTCCAAGTATGGAGCAAGACCATCCACAAGAAGGTGCTCGGAGTTCAAACTAAGAGATATGGACTTGAAAAAAGGTTGAGTCTGGAGGAATCGCGCCAACTCCTTGGTGGAGATGAGGGGTTCAACGCCCAGTGTGATATCTTCCAGATGGTGACAATTCTGGCTCATTAATTTGAACCATCGACTGTCCTCTTCGACATCTGCATGGCGTACGTCGCGATCGGCGTAGTCGTACATGAACACGGTTTTGATAGTGGGCACGAACAGAGTGTTGAGCTTCTCGACAGTCCTGTTGCCTAGAGAGGCATACCTGCACTCAATGCTGGTCAAGCGGGGCAGAACAGGTAGGTCACAGGTGAAGGAGAATGGGAAAGAGTAGCCCGAGCCATCCTCATCGATCTTCCTCTGGTGTTGCGTGTCCTCCAAGTGACGCATAAGGGTGGCATGGCTGGCGACATCTTCATCTGCGAGGCTTGATGCAACAGGTCGTCCGTCGACCGGACTGTGCCACAAGAGGCGGACAGCCTCCTTACCCCAGGCCTTGTTGACATGCATAGCGTTGTAAAGCTCGGCGTCAGTGAAATGCGACAGAATGATGGCGACGAATCCCGCGGTCTGTCCAATTCGTCTGCTCAAGGCTGATAGGTGGTACGGTAGCGGAGAGCCGTCATGGTGCCAGAGTAGACTATGAACCTCACCGCCAGAGTCACACAAAAAGTCCTTGAGAGGACATCCGGTATGGCGTTCGGCCTCGAAGGATCTGAGCACGTTCATGAGGGCGCCAGCGCGCTGGGACCTCTTCATTGCGACTGCGGTGTGTTTGAGGTGCGCAAAGTTGCGTCGATGCAAAGACGCAATCTGTGTGATTGAAGATAGGATGTAGAGAAAGACGACTATCGAAACGCGCTTTGCGTGAAGGAAGAGATGGTGGAGGAGGTTTAAAGTCGTTGGATGGTTTTAGAGGTGTGCACGAATGATTTGCGCGCAGGTGTGAAAGTTTGTGTGGCAGCGAGTGAGTCCAAGTTTCCGAAACACGGCGCACACAAAAGTCGCCAGCGCTCAATTTTCCGACTTCTCGTTTCTAACCCAACAGTACGACACAACACTTACGAGTAATAAATCCTTCAACGACTCTCAAAGCCAAGTTTTGAGCAACGAAAGAATCCTACTACGGATTTGAATTGGCATAAACATCAATAGACTTTGCACGACCAGCGATATCCTGGCTCTGCCAAGTGGTCTATCAGTATGTACTCTCTTTTTGATTGTTCTGCCATGTCTACCTCAGAGTTCGCAGAGTCATTGCGAAGCTATGTCTTGCAGAGCCGTTGCGAAGCTCTGATCATCCGCCCATGGCCGGTGGCTCGTTATCCAGCGCCAAATTCCATTGTACAGCTTTGGCTGCCTCCAACTCAACCTCAGCAATGTTTTCGAGGTAGCTCAGGTACTTCTGACGACTTTTCGAGTCATCAAAGCGCGGGTATCCTTCCGGTAGATCGTGGCCCACTTTGACAGCAGATTCAAGGTCGAAGAAGTCAAACTCAAGATAGAGTCGAAAGTCTGTAAGTCGCAGTAGAGTCTCCAGGAAGAAGGCCAGTTCCTGTGCGGTAACAGCACATCTCGTAGCGCCGATCTCATTGGACCAGATGTACAAATGCTTGAGGTTTGTCAAGCTCTGCAGGCTGAGCAATTTATCGCTGGTGACTGGTGCAGGTCCGACTGTGATTTCCAGCGACTCGAGTGCATGCATCTTAGACAAGATCTCATACGAGTTTGGTTCCATCATCCACTCTGGACCGACTCTCAAACTCTTGAGAAGAGGACGTACATGGTCGATCAGAAGATGTTCATTGCCGCGGCCAAGCCTAACCGATTTGAGATGTACCATGCAACACAAGAAGTGATGGAAGTCGCGACGACCCACACCATTGTCTTCTCCAAGGTCAAAGCTCTCTAGCAAAGGGCATCTTTCCAGCATTGTTTTGAACCATGAGACGTGAGCATCCCTGCTAACGCGCTCCGAGTAGTACTGAGTCCCGTCATCCACATTATCTGCAAGACTGAGATGCTTGAGAGTGGGCGCGAAGATACCAGTCATTTGTCTTTTGGTTCTGCCACCAAGTGAAAAGGTCGTGCATTCAAGGGTGGCGAGGTTTGGAAATTGAGGCGCGACAACTTTGTGTAGGTTTTTGTCGAGTCGACCGCGAGTGTTGCCTCTGTCGGTTTGGGCGGTATATATGACATGGCGTACAAATCTGGCATAGAAGTCCACCTTGTCTGGTCGCTTTTTCTTTGCTACGTAATAAAATCGGAAGTCGTTGTCGTCAGGACAATACCAGAGATACGGCAAGCCCTCGCTGTAACAGGCTTTGTTGACTCGGATAGTAGAGCGAAGTGTAGGTCTGTCAGCCAGAGCCAAGATATTCATCCAGATCTCCGGTATGTTTCCTATCCGTTCAGCTAGAGCAGAGGGTTTCAACTCGCACGTATCATCTAGGCGGACATGAGGTCTGTCTAGATCAGAGTTGGTTCAGCCCGCCAAGTAGAGCCAACTTACCTTCCGCACGTGTCGCATGTTTTGCTGTGCAAGTTGGCCGTGTCGGTCTGCTCCATCTGCTTCCGTGAAGCCTCAAGCCATTCGTCCTCAGTCATGGTCATATCGTTGAAAGGTGATCTGGAAGATTGCGCGAGGAGCCCAGCACATTTCTAAAGAGTCCATGTATATATCATAATCAATCACCCATGCGTGGACTCGAGATTGGCACTGCAGTAAGCTCAAGGCAGCAAAGTCGGTAGGGCGCAAACAAACGCGACGTTGGCCGACGTCGGTGGCCGTGCGAGGGCCGCGAATTTGGCCGAGACCTACCTTTCATCGCCAAACTTTACCTGTATAACGACATAGCCTCAGAGCCAAGCCTGAATGATCATGAACAGAACTGTCGAGTGATGGCCATTCAAAGAAGAGGAGAGGGAGCCGATGCGGCCGAATTCTCTGGTGAGGCTTCAGTGCTTGGCGCTGTCCGTGCGCGAAATTGGCCAGGGTCGTACCAGTCACATTCTTCTTTAACTCGTGAAAGGACAGAACTGTCCCTATTTGAGACACATAGATCTAGAGGATGCTCAGATCTGGGACAATGTATTCATCACTATGTATGCTTATGGCAATATCGCCTAAACCCTACTGTGGCTGCTTGCAGAACAATTTTGAGAGAGACATGCCGGTTGCGGCTTCGAGCTGTGGCGAGCTGGGACGGTTTGCTGATGATGATGCCAATATGATGAGTCTAGCTTGACATGAGGATATGTGATTTACAACATTGGCAGAAGCTTCAAATGCAACAAGGTACTACTACAGTAAAGTGAACAAATGATGAGATGCTAAAGGATTCAGTCTGCTCTGGCCATCAAGGTCTTGCAGCCGACGTTGTCAAGGCAACCTCTCCGAATGTCTTGGCCGACGCTTCCATCCTCGACAATTCGATCGAGGCAACACCGAAGCCTGAATACACATGCATTATTGTCATCGCTCCTGCCAGATCCGCCAAAATCAATGCCATCGATATCGACGACGCCGCCGAGTTCGTTTGCAGTCGCGACTTCCCCAGACACCGAGCCGTCGCGCGGGCGTACGCTGAAGCGCAAAGCCGACGACGTTCAGGAAGAGAAGGAGTGAAAGACACAACAATGGCAAAAGAGGAAGGCGCGATCGCAGTTCAGCAACGATAGCGACGATATGAATGCAAATCCTCAGAACCCGATGAGTGGACGCGTCATACTTGCACCAATACCTCCATCCACGATACTGAGTCGCTCGCGGTTGAGGTCGTCGAGTCCGGTGCGACAGACAATCAAGTCGCTGGCAAGAGGCGTACCTGCTGTGAAGCTCATCTCGCCAACTGATGCGCAGCCCCTGCCGAAGCTTGTTCTAGAGCTGCGTCGCGCTCTTGTCATCGATGCGACAGTCGGTACCATGCCTGAGGGTATTCGTGATCAGTTTCGCGAACAAGACGCCAGGACCTACGAAGAAACGTCCTCTGCTGCTTTTACCAGTGACATATCTATGATGCTTATCTACCATATATGGAACAACCCCCTGCTATGGTCTGGCAACAGCTTATGAGCATAAAACAGCGGGCGCAAGCGTGCTTGGTGAAGCTCAAGGACGAAAATGCCTGGTGCGATGTCGTCAATGCTGTCCTCACCTCTGTCCTGGATCTCAACAATCTCCATCAAGACTTGGAAGTTAACAACATCCAGTCGCAATCCCTTGATCCACAATATCTGCCTCGTGTTTGTAACAGCGGGCGACTTGATGTAGTCAACAAGAAATCAGACTTTGCGCTGGCAATGACCAGACACATCATGAATCCCACGGATTTGCCCCTGTCAGCCATGGCTGATGCTTACACTTCTACCGTCCCCATCGCCTGCCCGATCGAAGTAAAAAGACACGGCGGAAGCGCAGAAGAAGCGGAAATACAGCTGATGGTTGCTCTGTCTGCTGGGCTGTCGCATTTGCAGCATCTTCGTCACCTTGGAGATCCGAGTGTAGATGATAAACTTCCGCTCATGGTAGGATGTGCAGTCATTGGTCATTCCTGGAGCTTTTATATCGCATGGAAGGACATCAGTGCAGATGGCGCAATCACTGTGATGGGTCCGCTTTCTCCTGCTAATGCGAGCACTGCTGACACTACTTCGATGTTCGTCCTACTCAAGATCTGGACCAAGCTCGTTCAATGGTTTGATGACATCTGGCTCTGTAACCACTATTTCGACCTGATAGAGGCTGCAGTCAAGGCTACTCGCGAGAGCACCGCAGAGTAGAAGCAGCAAGCCGTCTCAACATCTTGACTGAGTCCAAAGCTGGGTGACCCATTACTGTTCCGATCGAATGAGGACAGATAACAGGACCACAAAGGTTCTCAGATTCTGGATCAATAGATACGCACGACTTCTCTGGGGGCAAGAACACACTGCGACAAGACTGAGGCAGTCGCTCCTTCCTGTTGCGACGACCCCGCAGGACGACTTGAAGACGGGCCGTGTTCCGTCAGCCAAGACGGAGCAAAGCCGCCCTCTTTCGCTCCTTCCACCAAGGTGTGACCTAAAGAGCGGCTTGTCAACCGTCATTAGCTACGAGAACGCGACAACAATCATGCTTCTCCTCTCCACATTGATTGTTCATTACCGGAAGAGCCGTCATAGCTGATAAGCTGCTTACCTTCTGCCTGCCCTCGTTTTTAATATCGATTCATCGCTGCATCTTCTCCACAATGAGCAACCAAACTGTCAACATTGCCGAGTACCTGTTCACCCGACTAAACCAGCTTGGAGTCAAGGACCTTCATGGAGTTCCTGGAGACTTCAACCTTGTCGCGTTGGACTATGTCGAGCCTTGCGGGCTCAATTGGGTCGGCAATTGCAATGAGTTGAATGCTGGTACGTTGCCATCGACGTGTTCAGGTCGATCCGTTGACTGATGGCCGCAGGCTACGCAGCAGACGCATACGGAAGGCTCATGGGCATGGGAGCTTTGGTGACGACCTTCGGAGTTGGTGAACTGTCCTGCCTCAACGCCATTGCTGGATCTTTTGCCGAGTTCTGTCCGGTCGTGCACATCGTCGGAACGCCGAAGAGAGCTGCACAGAAGAGCGGCATGCTCCTCCATCACACTGTACGTCCTGTTGGTCACGCTTCTTGACTACCCGATCTCTGACTCCTATCTAGCTCGGCAATGGCGACTTTAATGTCTTTGCCGACATGTCGAAACCCATCACGATCGCGCAGACCAACCTCATGGACCCAGCAACAGCACCAGCCGAGATCGATCGTGTACTACAAGCCTGTTACGTCAACAGTCGACCAGTGTATATCCAATTGCCAGCCGACATGGTGACTGAAGAGGTCGATGCAAAACTGTTGGATACACCGATCATCATTGAGCCTCCGCAAAGCGATCGTGAAACGGAGAAGCTGGCAGCAGACTTGATTTTGAGGAAGTTGTATGCAGCAAAGAGGCCGGCACTTCTGCTCGATGCCGGTGCTCAGCGTCATCGTGTTAGTTCAGCTCTCTGCTTTCCAGTGGCAACATGCTGACTTCCTGCAGGTTGAAGCCTTGACCGAAGTGTTTGCCCGCAAGACGGGTCTGCCAACCTTCATCACACCCATGGGTAAAGGTGTGGCGAACGAAGAGTCACCGCTATTCGCAGGCATCTACATTGGCAAAGGTTCCGATGACAATGTACGAGCGATGATCGAGGAGAGCGATTTGGTCATCACCATCGGTAACGTGAAGTCAGACGTCAACAGCTTTGGTTTCTCTTACCGCATCAGTCGTTTGAGTTCCGTCGACCTACACTTTGACCACGTCGTGATGGACTGTGCCAAATTCGAGAATGTTTATATGAAGTGGCTGCTTGAATTGCTCGTCAAAGAGGTCGACCCGTCCAAGCTGCAGATGGACAAGGTTGTGATGCCTATCCGCAAAGAGCATCAACTTACCAATGGTGAGGCGACGACTCAAGATGTGACACACGACTGGCTGTGGCCTCGCATCTCGTCGTGGCTGAGATCTGGCGATGTCGTCATCACAGAGACTGGCACATCCTTTGTCGGAATCTGGGAGACCAAGTTCCCAGCAGGTGTACAAGCCATCAATCAGACATTGTGGTCGTCAATTGGGTATGGCCTTGGTGCAGCGCAAGGCGCGGCTTTGGCTATGAAAACGTCGGGCGGACTGCGGAGGACCGTCTGCTTCGAGGGCGATGGTGAGTGTTCTTGGTTCTTTTCACATCTTGCATGGGGCTGACAGGCTGCAGGATCCTTCCAACTTACTGTACAAGAGCTGTCAACCATCATTCGGCAGGATCTGGACTGCACAATCTTCCTGATAGAGAACGACGGCTACGAGATTGAGCGCTGGGTGCATGGCATGAAGGCCAAATACAACGACATCAGCAAATGGCGATACAGTAAAATTGCCGAGGTCTTTACGCCAGAGGATGAAGCCTCTCAGCATCGTGTCAAGACATATCGAGTCAGCACTCGCACCCAGCTCGAGGAGTTGCTTACTGATGAAGAGTTCTCGGAAGGAAAAGGCTTGCATGTGAGTTTGATAAAGATCATGGCTTGCATGGCTTGCATGGCTTGCATGAGCGCATCGCTAATCATCCTGACAGTTTGTGGAGCTGCATATGCCAAAGTACAATGCGCCCCAGACGTTGATTGACTTTGCCCAGAGCCTGTCGAAGAAGTCCGAGTAGAAGAGACATCAGCTCGGATAGACATATCCCCGAAGAGGGAGCGTACACCGAAGCGCCCTGGTTGGCCGCTTGACACATGCAAGTTCGCTTCTTAATTTACTGTCCTGTAGATCCTCCACAACCCCGCATTGATCATGGCCATCTCCTCGGCTCATGCACGTTCGCTTCCAACTTCTATACATGTTCCATCGTACAACTCTCTTGTCCCCTTACGGACGCAGCGCTATGCTCGACATCAATGATCGCGCTCTTGCTGCTTTCTTGGCAGGGCATGGTATAGGCTGACTTCGCTGCCAAGAACGCTGTCGCAAATTGGCTTTTAGTAGCCTGTACACGTGCCAGCCCAAGCGGCTCTTCCGTCATGCCGCCCGTTGAACTCTGCAAAGAAAAGGTCAAGCCTACCGAGGCTTCCTCAGGTACAAAACGACTTTTCTCCCCTTGGACACCGTGGACACACGAGATGATCTGCGCTTCTCCATGTTTCCTACGGACGTACTCGACAAATCACACCGATCTTGTCGGCGAACAACACCATGCACATAGTCAGATGGTAGCTTTTGTTCAGGGCTCGAGTAGCTAGCCTGTCAAGCACTGTCGTTTGAGGACAAGCGGAGTAACCTTGTAGTATTGGCAGACTTTACCATAGCGCGAAACGAGGGGTATAACAGCAAGGCTTCACCTTTACTTGGTACTACCTCGTGCCCATCCCTACCTCCTCCATCCATCAGGCTTCATCATGCTGTCGTCTGTTCGAGACATGCTTCCCAGCCTTGCTCTTTGGGTTCTGCTCTTGCCCGCCACATTCGCTGCTATCCTTCCTCAGTACGACCCTTTTTACAATGCGCCGGCTGGATACGCTTCGAAGGCTCCAGGAACTATCCTTCGCACTCGCAGAGTCATCACCACCTATTTTGGTCTGATCCCTGACGGTGTACAAGCATGGCAATTGTTGTACCGCACCACTGCCATCAATGGTACTGCCATCGCCTCGGCAACTACTGTTTTCAAGCCTCTCAAGCCCAAGGCCAATAGCTTCGTCAGCTTCCACACTGCATACGACGGTTCTGCTGTGACCGGCGCTTGCGACCCCAGCTTCAACTACCAGCTGTTCGCCCCTCAGATTGACCTCATCTCGTCCGTCGAGTTCTTCTTGCTTCAGGCTTACCTCCTGGAGGGATATGTTGTGCAGGCGCCTGACTACGAAGGCCCTGATGCTGCTTTCGGCGCTGGTCGTCTTGCTGGTATGGGAGTTCTTGACAGCATGCGCGCCGTTGCAAACTTTGGCTCCACCCTTGGCTTCAGCACTTCTACTCCAAAGATCGTTGGGTACGGCTACTCTGGTGGTGGTATCGCCACTGGCTGGGCTGCATCTCTGCTGTCGACTTACGCTCCTGAGCTGAATGTCATCGGCTGGGCATCTGGCGGCACTCCTGCTAACCTCACTGGTACGGCTGTCTTCATCGATGGCACACTCTTCGCTGGCTTCCTTCCGCAATCTCTTGTCGGTCTCGCTGCAGACTCTGCGTACGGCGCCCAACTCGACCCTGTCATCAACCGCATCATCACACCCAAAGGCCGCAATGACCTCAAAGTCGCTGAGCAGATCTGCGGTGTTGAAAACCTCCTGACCTTTGCTTTTGGCCAGATCCAGAGCACCGACTTCCAATCTCTCGGTAACAAAATCTTCTTTGAACCCACTATCGCGAATGTTCTTAGCAAACAGGTCATGGGTGTTAATTCGAACGAGACTCCCAAAGCTCCTGTTTATCTCTTCCACGCTATCAATGATGAAGTTATCCCTTACGCCAACGCCTCGACACTCTACGACGACTGGTGTGCAGACGGCGCCTCCGTGCACTTTGTCACTGTGGCGAATGGTGGACATGCGACTACAGAAGTCATTGGCTTTGTCGGGGCCTTCAACTTCGTCAAGGCTGCATTCGCGGGTACAGTGGCAAGTGGGTGCTCGAAGGAGACGACATTGAATGATACACTTGATCCTGTGGCGCTTGGTGTACAGTTGGAGCCTGTGCTTGTGCAGTTGTTGAACGCACTTGCTGTTGCTGGAAGGAAGGATATCAATATCAAGAATAATATTCAGACGCTCAATGAGACTGTGGGAGCTTGAGTCATTCGAGGAGGGAAGAGAACCTCGGATGTTCTCGACACAGGATCATAGTCATGTACTTCTGCCACCTATGCATCTACTCAGTTCTGCCTCCTTGCGAGCGACATCTGCCAATATTTCTGTCTATCGCATGATGCGAGAAGCAGGCGCTGCCGGTGTCAGATAACGCGGGGCTAGAATGTTATGTCAAGTATTGTTGCTCAAGCAGTAGATATTTCGCAGACGGACACGGAGACAGTATAGATGGAACCTATGTAAGATGCCGGCAACTTGCGATTATCAGACTCTCATAACAAAACAACTGTTGGAATGCAGAAGGATGTGTACTCCTCTCAAGAGTACCTCTGACTAATTCAATCGTGCTTTCCGCAACCTCAATACAAGGCATACTCTCGGATCCACAAGATATCAGTACCTTGCGACCCACGAAATAGCTGTAATACAAAGACTGCGCGCTCCTCAAAAGTGACTGACTCAATCGTGCTTCTCCATCACTTCAATATGAGCTGTACCTTGTTTGACCTCCGCATCCTCTACATCGGCTCTCAACTCCATCTCTACACCAGCCAAGAAGTCCTTATCAGTTGTGTCTCTCACCACGCGGTAAATACTGGGTCTCTGGCCTGCCTGACGGTCCCGGAACAAGATGTCCACAGCTTCCAGAGGCAGATTTGAGGTCTCTGGAAAGTAGAAGTAGACAATAAAGATTGTGACAAGGTTGATGGCTGCAAAGATGATGTAAGATTTGTAGCCGATGTTTGTGATCATGATGGGGGTTATCTCGACCACAAGAAAGGTGGTTAGCCATTGGATCACTACCGAGAGAGCGGCGCCGCGGAGGCGAAGCTTGAGTGGGAGTAGCTCTGAAGGGTCTGGAGTCATGGTCAGTATGTAGATCGGGCGGGGGCAGTGCTTGGATGAAGAGACTCACAAACCCACATGTTGCTTTGCCAGCCTACGGTGAAGCAGGTCTGGTACAGATACAGCATCACTGCTGCACCGTAACCAAGATTATAACCCTTGACGCCAATGAAGACTGCCGAGAGGCCCATGCAGATGGCCATACCTGCGGAGCCGAACATGAAAAGCTTGCGTCGGCCGACTCGGTCAATGATGAACCAAGGGATGATACTGCTAAGGAAGAAGAAGATCTGGAGACCGCCAGCAGCAAGCAAGGAATCGTGACGACTCAATCCGATGGAAGTTTGGAAGATGTATGATCCATAGCTTGACATGACGTTGGAGCCTGTGAGTTGTTGGAGGGCATTGGCTAGCATGGCAATGGCTACGCGAGTCGAGCCACTGATACCACCATCTTTGACGATGTCGCTCCAACCACCAGTCTCCTCATTCTCCAAATCGATGGCAATCTGTATCTGTCGTATCTCCAGCTTAAGCTCGTCGTCGTCAAGAGCCAAACCACGTAACGCGGCCAGGTTGTAGCGTGCCTTTTCGACCTTGCCCATCTTGGCAAGATAACGAGGAGATTCAGGCAAAAGGGGGACCAAAGAGACAGCAATCAAGACAAAGACAATCTGGAAAGCGCAGGGGAACCGCCATTGGACGGATGTGGTGAAGAAAGCCATGCCATAGTCAAGCCAATTCGCAATAATGAGTCCCATTATCAGATTGGAAAGCTGCATCGCCATCATACGACCCCGAGACTTTGGAGTCGCGCATTCAATCAGCCAGATGGGAATGACGGATGTCATCATGCCTAGACCGAAGCCAGCAACGATGCGACCGACGATGAACTGAGCAGAACCAAAAGATGAGGTCTGTACTGCTGCACCCACCGAAACGACGACAGCACCAGTGACCATGATGGGCTTGCGACCGAAACGATCACCGAGTAAGAATACAAAGACTGCACCGAGCAAAGCACCAATCTCGTAAGAAGAGACCAGGAAACCAAGTAGAGAAGCGTTGGGGTCTTCGAAAGTTCTGAGAAAAGTGGTCGACGTGGTGAGACCGCCCATGAAGCCCAAATCATAACCAAAGAGACTATTGACCAGATCAGTACTTATGCGACAGGACACCAAGACTGCTACTTACAGGAAACCGATGCTGCATGCGAATGTCACGGCATATACCAGGTTCTGGCCTTTGAGCTTGATGAATGTTGGAGAAGTCATCTCGAGGTGCGAGTGTCTTGAAATCGCTTGTCTGCTTGGTAGAGCTTGTCCCGTGGGGTTGAGGCTGGGGAAGTGGAGATCTGGGGAGATGGAGAAAGACTCTTATATTGCTAAGGTTGGACTTGTTGTCAGATCCATCGGTTTCTGAGTCGGGTCGTCACTCCCTGCAACTATCAGGTCAAATCCTCGAGTGTACTTCTGCGAATGCTAGGCAATCGAATCCACAAAGAGCGGAATGGAGTAAACCGGGGGCAGAGCCCGAACGGCACCGCGTCAGCATCTCGGCGATGATCATCAACCTTATTTCGACAGAAGGTCAGCCCTCAAACCAGGTAGGTACCGTATCTATTGAGTGTCCAGGCCCACAAGTAATCCTTGCCGCGGGGGTTGTAGGCAAGAGCGGCTAGTTTTTATTCCCGGACACGAGGTAGAGAGCGTCTGTTACGTGCGAGAACAGGATCTCATACACCGAGCCGATATCTCGGCTAAGATCCTGCTCGCGATTGAGTTCATGGAGAGAAGATTATTGAGAGCTGTTTTGCGTTACCATTGCCGCCTTGTATTCGTCCTCCACGAAGAGCACGACTCGGCACGGCATCTACGAATCACAAAGATCTGGGCTCAAATCTATCATCGGCTGATCTAGCTCAGATATCACACGGTTCGACGGGCGGCAGCTATCTGCTATATCCTGTGTGATGACTTCAATTGGCACGAACAAGGCATCGGCCGAGGCTTCGACATCCTCATCATGTCTATCAACTTCTATAGCTTGGCTAACAAGCGATCTTCGTGCGCGACGTCCTGCTGATCGGCAACGCAAAAGATAGGAATGCCTACGTTCCACTTCCTGCCGAATCCACGGACCAGCAGCTGGACCTCAGCGCTACACAACCAGGATGCAAAGTCTCGTGCAAGTCGATTGTATGGAGCCTTCACATTAATCAATGCCGAGCAAGGATTCAGAAGCTGTGGGCCGCCTTCCACGAATACAGTTGTCGACTTCAGAACACCGTCTCGTTTCGCAGTGAGATACGTCGCGCGATCCGTGATCAAGTACGCCCCCTTGCTCTCTGCTTCCAGCAAAGCTTCGTAGGGTGTTACTGGAATGCGAACTCTCCAAGATGAGGCTGTATCGAGATTGACTTGTGCGGACTGCCACAGCTCAAGCTCTTTGTAGTACGTTGCCGAACCATCTGCCCTTGTGTGAAATATTGCAGGCAGTTCCGGTTGCGTGCTAGAGCCCCGGAACGCGATCTTAGCCATGGCACTTGTTATAGAAGGCTCTGGTCCAAGGGCAGCGGGGTCTTCTCGTGGACCTGCCAGAATGAAATGGTCGTTGAATACTCTCGACACTTTCGCAGCCCAGCCTTCACGGACAGCCAGCTCTTCATACTCTGGTTCGTACGTCAAAGCAACCTGAACGACGTCGCCCAGAAGAGCAATCTGGGTGTGGCGAGAGTGGTTCAGCACCCACTCGAGTTTGAATCCTCCACCACGTGAAGCTATGAACACTTCGCACAGAAGCTTCAGAATCCCAGTGTGACCAGCCCCGCCATTACCTAAGCGGAAGCCAAGAGGAGCGAGAGCATCACCGTAGGTCGCGGTCGCGGACGTCTGAACAAGATTCGAGATCGCGGGGTCAGGATCTGGTGTCAGGATCGCAGAGTGGGCATATCGCGACCACGAAAGATCAGCGACTAAATTGGCGGTCAGATGGGGTGGCAAGGAGTGTTCTTGTAAGAGACCTTACTGTGCAAATACTCGGGACGTCCGACTGACAGCATGCTGGGTTTCGATGGCTCAAAGCAGGGAGGGGTAGTCAGGCATCAAGTATAAGAGGCGCAGAGGCTGACGGGGATACCGCCTCTGAACTGGAGTTGCCGTCAATCGCCACCTTGTACACCAAGCAAATGCCGAACGCGCCGAATGCTTGATTTTGGTGGTGCCAAACACCTTGTCTTCTTGGACGATGGTCACAATCTTCACAAGTTTTCACGTCACGCCGTGGTCAGAACACGCATTGGCGCGTGTGCGTCACTCGTGAACAGCGCTTGTTGAGGACGTAAGATTTGGTCCCCAAGCTTGTGTAAGGAGGATCAGGAGAGACAATTGCTCACGTGTGTCTCTCCGCAGAGACGATTCCCAATTGCTGAAGGCAACTCGGGTAAAAGCAGGATCAGATCCATTTGCAAGATATGCGTGACCGAGACATTTGATCGATTCGATATTTTCAAGCTATTTACCCCGTAAGGGTCATGAGCTGTCACTAATTAATCCACTTTCCAGCCAATTGTGTTCCTCAACTTCAGTTACGTGACCAAGACAGTGAGCCTACACAGTATGAGCAAGATACAAATCGGGCAGGGTCATTCCGGCAACAGAGAGCACGCCAAGACCGTCTGTGCGTCGACTCCCCAGCTGACGCGTCATGGGATTTATCACTGTCTTGTTTGTCTCTCTGCGTCTCGAATGCGCCCAATCGCTTGCATTACCTTTATAGCGGTTGCTAGCTCGAAACGCGTACGAGCGTCTGCAATATCTGTGTCTGACAGATTATAAATGCGTGAACGTCTTTGTTCGCTCGTCTGAAGCCTGCAATCGATTGATACCACTCTCTGAAGCCGCCGAGTTCTCGTCTGTGTCTCCTGTCGTCTCTCCAAACGCGTCCCGTTGATCACGTTCCGTTACTCACGTCTTCTACGCTTCGGTAGCGAGGCGATTTGTTGTTGGATTAATACGAGGCATTTCCAGGCTTGATGATAAGATAGTCCAAATTAAGGCGACATCTCGCCCTGGAAAGCTGATAGCCTGGTCCCGGGAATAACACGGCTATGATCACCCCGAGCTTAGATAAGGGTCTAGGGCACTTGATTGTGCAAGCGCGAGCTTCTGGAGAAAACCTTGTTTCGCGTAAAAGTGCTTGTCAAGCCGCCACGTGTGCTTGGTACCTTCTCTTCTGGATCAAGCACGATAAAAAGATTCCGGTTTGCCGGGCGACTCTGCTTTGAAAGCAAATCAACACTCCCTTTAGTCTAGAGAATACAGTCATTGAACGTGGCGAACAACTGCAAATCCCTGATCGCATGGCAACGGACCGTGTTCTTGTTTGCATGCTCTTGAAGCAACATTTCTTCGGCACATAGTGCGGATGATTAGCTTCACGGCTTCTATCTTAGTCACTTGATCGTCCACCAAATACAGTAGTGGCTTGTCTCTCTGGTAGCAACATACACACTGACCACAATGTCAACTATAGTCCACCGTCTTTCGAATTCAAACGATGATCTTATCGTTGGCATTCGAAAAAAGCGGCTGTTTGAGTGGTTTGAGGTATATTTAGACTCTCCCTACAGGCTTCAAGCAGTGATAACGCCATGGACTATCACGGTCGCCTATAAGATCTGGCCTCAGGTCCTCTCAAGCACTTGACATGAACCCCCCTGACTATTGTGCATTGGCTCAGCGAACCCCCGGCCCAATGAAATCCGACACAGTTGCAACTACATCTTCCGCCGACTATGGATGCGACATCCAGGCCACCCGTCCTGCACCCTGGCGGGACGATCGAGACAAGTCCGATGCGATCTCTGTGATAAAGGGAGCCGATCTGAGTGAGAAAGCTCAGAACGACATTCAGGCAGCCGAGATTCACGACGTCTCACCGCTGGATGTGGAGAACGATGTCGAAGAAGTCATGGACAAAGTCTTGATATTGACAGTCGATGAGTGTTGCAAGCTGGTCGAAAAGCTCGTTGAAGAACACAAAACCGACTACAACCTCTCGTCTGCACAGAAGGAGAAGCTTGTTCACTTACTCAGAGGTCCAGCTCAAGGACAATCGACCGATGAGTGGGAGATCACCTTGAGAAAGGAGGCTGCCCTCAATTCCTTTTACTCGCCATACCCTGAAGTTCGGTCTATCACCACGCCTCATGACGATCCAAGCATATCTTGCGAGACCATTCGTGCCCATCTTTTGGGCTACGTGTGGGCATGTATAGCTCAATTCGTCAACTCTCTGTTCAATTCCCGCTACCCATCCATCACAATTCAATCTAGTGTCGCACAGATCTTTTTGTACCCTTGTGGTCTGTTCCTAGCCTGGGCACTACCAGACTGGGGCATCACTCTCTTCGGAACAAGGCACTCGCTAAACCCCGGACCTTGGACCTACAAGGAACAGATGCTATCCACAATCATTGTCAACGTTGGTTTGACTTCTGCTTATGTTTTCTGGAACATACAGACTCAGCAAGTCTACTACAAGGACACTTGGCTCACTCCAGAATACAAGATACTCTTGCTCTTGTCAACTCAGCTCATGGGCCTTGGCTTTGCTGGTCTCCTCCGAAGGTTCGTTGTGTATCCGGTCCAGGCAATCTGGCCTAGCATTCTGCCGACCCTCGCGCTCAATCGTGCTTTGCTAGTCAAAGAAAAGCATGAGAGTATCCATGGATGGCGAATGTCCCGATACAAGTTCTTCTTCATCTTCTTCGCAGCAATGTCAATCTACTTCTGGCTTCCCGGTTATCTCTTCCCGGCGCTCAGCTACTTTGCTTGGATGACATGGATTAAACCTGACAACTTCAATCTCGCCATAGTGACAGGCTCCCAGACAGGTCTGGGTTTCAACCCCCTGTCGTCTCTAGACTGGAATTTGTTCTCAACCTACGCATACCCCTTGACTTGGCCATTCTTCAGTCAGATTCAGCAGTATGCTGGTATGATTTTATCTGGGCTCGTCATCCTCGCGACGTATTATTCAAACTTCAAATGGACGGCATACCTGCCCATCAACTCTTCAGGCATCTTTGATAATACCGGGGCACCATACAACATCTCGAGAGTCATGGAAAATGGACGTCTAAACTATGAAGAATACGAGAAATATTCACCTGCGTTTTACGGAGCAGGCAACCTGGTTGGGTATAGTGCGTTTTTCGCGTTTTATACTCTCACCTTCGTGTTCATCATCCTCGACTTCTGGCGACCTTTATCTCAGGCATACCGACGTATGGGATCTGCTGCATGGTCTCAGCTGAAGAATATGGCTACGAGAGCTAAGAGTGTCGTGACTTCACTTGCTCGAGGAGGCTTCAAGCAAGCCGGTCATCACATGATGCATCTGATGGACACTGAGGGTAGCATGTACGACGGCTTCAATGATCCGTTCACTCGTATGATGCAAAACTACAAGGAGGTGCCCGATTGGTGGTTCCTCATCATAGCCCTCATCTCCTTCATCTTTGCAATCATCATCTTAAAGACCTACGAAGGCTTGCAGACCCCAGTGTGGACAATCTTTTTTGTCATCATCCTAAATTTGGTCTTCTTGATCCCGATGAGCTACCTCTACGCTATTTCAGGTACGACGCAAGGATTGAATGTGGTCACCGAACTCATTATGGGTTATGCCTTGCCGGGCCGACCAGAAGCTCTAATGTTTGTGAAAGCTTATGGCTATAACATCAACGGCCAAGCTGACAATTACACGTCTGATCAAAAGATGGGACTGTACGCCAAAATTCCGCCCCGTGCCATGTACCGCGGTCAACTGGCAAGCGCAATTATCACGGCGATTGTCGCGTACGGTACTGTCGACTTCGTGGACACCGACATCAAGGGAATATGCACTCCAGACCAGGCTGCGAAGTTCAACTGCGAGAACGGGTCGGAGGTATACTTTTCTTCCTCGGTTGTCTGGGGTGCTATCGGGCCCGCTCGAGTCTTCAGTCAGTTCTACCCGTTCATGAAGTACATGTTCTTGCTTGGCTTCTTACTCGCACTGGTATGGTGGTTTATCAAGCGATACGGGCCAGTTATGCGGTCTAAAGTTCATGCGACGCTTCCTACAAGCATCTTCCGACCGTTGGATCTAATTGTGTTCACTCCCATTTCCTGGCTGCAAAGTGTGCATCCAGCACTTGTCATCAACGGAATGCTCTCGTGGGCTCCGCTGAATCTCTCTTACTACACAAGCGCGGTATACATGTCGTTCGGCTTCATGTACTACCTCAGGTTATACAAGACAAGTTGGTGGGAGAAGTACAACTACGTGCTCGCCGCAGCATTGTCTGCTGGCGTTGCGTTCTCTGGTATCATCATCTTCTTTGCGGTACAGTATCATCCAGTCGCTGTGAATTGGTGGGGTACCAATGTAGTCAGTCGAGGGGTCGATGGTGGTGCTGGCCAGACTGCTTTGATCACTTCTCTGCCCGCAAAGGGCTATTTTGGACCTGATAGCTGGAACTGATTGCTCGGACATTCTGTATTTTGGCAAGAACTGAACGGTGGACTCTCTGTTTTGTGTTTTGGTTTTTACTTTTCTTTGCTTATCCTCTCGTTGCTGATTGCTTGTCCCACATGACTTTGTCTGATTTCAATGAACCATACTCATATTTTGATTCATCACCAGTTCAGCCCGGTCACAATAGAGATTTCCAAGAACTTTCCGACTATCTGCAGTGGTTCACCACTTCTCACTACGATGGTAAATGAATTTTGCTTGTGCGGACGATGCAATTGATTGTGGGGTTTGACAACTCCCAACTTGAAGCTCGGTAAAGACGGGGCGCGGCGAGACGATTATCCGAGAGAAACGCGTACCGTCGGGATGCGAAGTTCTGATGTCATCCCAAAGTGTAGCCCATAGCAGGATCGTTGGGATCGGGACCAGGTGAGCATGTGATCGACCACTCGGGTATCTTTCTTAGCTGCAACGCCCTCAATCCATACTTGGGCACCTGCCTCTTCCACATCTCCTCTGTATGCATGTCTAATACTTGCTGCATCGGCAAAGGATCAATGACTCGCGGCGTGCTGAATGCTTTGGCCTCGCTATTCTTCAAGATTTGCCAATAGTCTGTTGATGCATCCCAGTGGTCCCAATTCGACTCGAATTCGAGTCCCAGAGGCGCTGTGCATGCTTGTCGTTGCGTCTCGAGGTGACTCATCGGGATTACGAAGAAGCCCATCTGCTTCGGCATAGCGCCTAGAATGAACTGAATTGTCGCATGGCCGAGCTCATTGCTTCGATTGTCTACAAGCCATGGCTCATTTGGCAGTGGTGGAATTTGACCTGGTCGCTCGAAAAATGCGTTACTGAATGCGTGGGCGAATTCATGGACCAAGGTCGTTGCGAAGACAAGAATCATGCGCATTGATGCTGAGGCTGGGTCTAGCCTGTCAGGCTTGCGATCCTGCGTCGCGCCAGACATGGTCAAGACGCCGTCAAGAAACGCTTGGTAGTCGCTATCTCCACTCAAGTTGCGATTGTACCTTCGGTACATGGAGTAGACAAGTGAATTCATGCCGATTCTTGTCTGACGTGTGTGGCTGGACCTCATTAGCATGTTCTTGTACTTCAGGGTGGTAAGTGTGACTCACGGTCCAGAAGCAAGTTTCTCTTGCTGTCCAACAGGCTCACTCAGATCCTCGATGGGGTAGCAGTACGCCAATGCGCCTACATTAATCAACATCTGAGGGTCCTCCCAGTAAAAGTGTGTCCACTTTCGCATCTGACACAGCTTAGTGAAGGTCTCATGTTGCTGGACTGCAGTCAGAGTATCGGGCATGTTGACTCTTTTGCACTGGCCTAGCTCTGGGTCGTTAAATGATGTCACACAAGAAGGCGTGGAAAGGGCGTAGAAGAGACTCAATGTGGTGACATCGTCAAGGGAGGCACTTGCCAGAAGAAGTGCAGGCTTGATTGCTTGATGAATCTCGTCCGTGGTATCCCACATGTCTCGTCTGAAGACTGGATGTACCCGTTCGTGCAGGTCGTTTGAAGGATTCCTGACCTTAGCATAGTTGCCTAGAGGATTCATCCGCGGGTCTTGACCTCCAGTCTTTGCGTTCAAGAAGCCGGCTTTCTCCAGCACTCGCAGCCACCACTTTTGATGTAGCTCTTGCCAGCCTGCTCGGAAACTTGGTTGTCCTAGGCAGTATTGCACAGGCCAGTCGAACGGCTTGCACTTGCCCTCACCGGTCGGGTCGTTGATGTCTCCCATGCGAATCTTGAAGCTCCCGTTATTGTCGTCTGCAGCGGCCCAATGTACTGCATCCCGCGACCATTCTGGCCTTCTGTAGCCGTCGCCAAACCAGAGCTGAGAAGGAAGGGTTGGTGGATGTGGTATGCCATAGTCGAGAGTTTTTGTTCCAGCATTGCCTTCAGCTACCATCATGTCACGGTTTCGTAGTCACTAACCTTTCGAGACTCGGAACAACACGCTCGAACCTCGAGCCACAAAGCTGATAATATGTCCACGGTTGCGACCGGATGCGGAGAGCACAAAGACAAGCGTCAAGAGAAAAACACCGCGGCCGATGTTCATTATGGGCAAGACAAAGAATGCCCGATGATCAAAAATTGACGCTTATGCAATGAAATACAAAGCACACAGCATCAAGGGGCCGATTGTGCGCTATCGGCTAACACATCATATCAGCTTGCGCGACGCCACGAGGGCGCTGACACGTCCCCAGAAGCTTGAGTTGCATGTTTACAGAGTGAGACCTTGGCCGATTGACTTCCTTGCAGTTGGCTTAGAGTCTGTATACGGAACAGGGTTTAGGATTTCCTGCCCTGACATGTGTACTCCAGAGGAACGTGCGACCAGCCAGCATCAAAATGGTCTCCAAGCGCACGTCTTGCGGTTTTTGTATCTGCTTTGGCACGGTGTGTCACGCGAGATGGACTTTTCTTGCTCTTGAACGCGATCCAACCTTTGAACACTTAATCGTGACCCTAAAATTGATTAAGAGCGCTGGCGAAGCGATTGGCACAGAAATCTAGCCGAACGTGACCCCCCTATCTACACCAGCCATAAGAAATTCAGGTAGAGTGTGCATACCGTTTGTGGTGCGGTCACATCTTGGTGAAAAACAAGCTGACAGGGTGGTGAGCTCAACGTGTCAGGCTTGGCAGAGCAAGAGCGAGGGCTCGGGTGATGTATCGTTGCTGCACTGCCACCGCAATCTCGCGACCGTTTGCTTCAGAAGCAATCTCACTCGTCGATGTCTGGCGGATGGAGGTCTCGGACCAGCCCGACTTGACTCGCAGATGAGGAGAAAGGGCAGAAGATGGAAGATGAGCTCGCCAAGGAGAAGAAGACAGCAAGGAGGATGGGGACGTGCGCAAAGATTGGAAGCTGCGGGAAAAGCCGCTGGCAGGAGCGACCGGCCAAGTTGGATGACCGACGCAGCGGGCGCATCTTGCACCTTCTCTTCGACGACAAGCGTGCACTGCAGCCCTGCCATGACATGCCTCGCACCTGTAAACCTCCCTGGGCTCGTCAATTCAGTTGGGAAAAGTAACGACTGCGACCACACGACTCGTCCGGCCATCCCGGGATAGGCAGGCGACAGGGCTCAGACTCAACACGATGCCGCTTCTGGTTCACACGACGCCAGCCAGCGCTGGGCAAAACATGATAACAACCACAATCGCCACTGCCTTTGCGCAATTACACGAATTGAACCTGTCAATACGCACTCCTGCCGTTGTCCAAGGAATTCAAAAGCATACCTCTCGCTAAGAGCGCACACTGCTTCAACCAAAATCGTCTCTTGGACCTTGGCGGCCAAGCCTTGTCCGCCAGAGTACTGGCTTGGACTCCTTGGGAACCTGCTGCACAATTGATAAGGAGAGTAGTTGACGTCTGGTACAAGTATGTCGTTGTCGTCGTGCCACGAGGTAGGTTTGTGACAGCACTTAGCTTCTTCCCCTGTGCCATTTCTATTCCATCCCTTCTTTTTCCCTCAGGTGACTGCGTGGATCATCAATTATCGACAAGATGGAGAAGTCAGCCCATGAAGACATCTCTGGCGGGAAAGTCTCGCCCCAGCTCAGCAATGACGGCGCCTACGTGACCGACTTTCCTCCCGCAAAGGCTCCTCTCATGACCAGGCTTGGTCTGACAGCCGACTCGTTCAAGCGCCGTACTCTTGAGGACGAGCACAACCAACTCAACAAGACTCTCAAGAGTCGCCACTTGAGTATGATTGCCATTGGTGGCTCTATCGGTGCTGGTCTCTTTGTCGGTTCTGGTGGAGCTCTGAGAACCGGAGGTCCCGCTGCTCTTCTCATTGGTTTCGGTATCATGGGTGTCGTAAGCTAATCTTGTTCTCTTGATCGTCGAAGCTAGTGCTGACACTTCCGCAGATGATCTTCAACGTTGTATACGCTCTCGGTGAACTCGCTGTCATGTTTCCCATCTCGGGAGGTTTCTACACATACTCTGTCCGCTTCATCGATCCTGCCTGGGGCTTCGCCATGGGCTGGAACTATGTCTTCCAGTGGGCGATTGTGCTTCCGCTTGAACTGGTCGTCGCGGGTTTGACTGTCAATTATTGGGGCTTGGACGTCAACGTTGGCATCTGGATCACGGTCTTCTTCCTGCTCGTTGTCTTCATCAACGTCTTTGGTGTCCTTGGCTATGCTGAAGAAGAGTTTTGGGCAGCTCTCTTGAAGCTCTCGACTGTCTCCATCTTCTTGATCATGGGTGTTATCTTCGTGTGCGGAGGTGGACCATCCAACGGCGAGTTCAGCGAGTATGTTGGCGCACGCAACTGGTACAATCCGGGAGCCTTCGCCGATGGCTTTCCTGGTGTCTGCTCCGTGTTTGTCACCGCCGCCTTCTCTTTCTCAGGAACCGAACTCGTCGGTCTTGCTGCTGCCGAGTCAGCCACCCCTCAGAAGTCTCTTCCCTCCGCTATCAAGCAAGTCTTCTGGCGCATCACTCTCTTCTACATCCTTGGCTTGTTCTTCGTTGGGCTGCTCGTTCGCCATGATGACCCTCGTCTTCTTGGATCTGGAGGCTACCTTGATGTATCCACATCACCTTTCGTCATCACCGCAGTCGATGCTGGTATCCCTGCGTTTGGCGACTTTGTCAATGCGGTCATTCTTGTCTCTGTCATCTCTATCGGTCTCTCTGGTGTGTACGGTGGTTCTCGCACATTGACTGCTCTCGCCGAACAAGGTTACGCCCCCAAGGTCTTCACCTATGTTGATAGAGCCGGCCGTCCTCTCTGGTCTACCATTTTCGTTCTGGCTTGGGCTCCCCTTGCCTACATCACTCTTGCCAGTACCGGAGTCATCGTTTTCAATTGGCTACAATCGCTGTCTGGTTTGGCCGCTCTGTTCACCTGGGGTTCCATCTGCCTTGCACACATCCGCTTCCGCGCTGCCTGGAAGTATCAGGGCCACACTCTCGACGAGATCCCGTTCAAGGCTGTCTTCGGTGTCGTCGGATCCTGGATTGGCCTCGGCTTGGTAGTCATTGTTCTGATCGCTCAGGTATGTTGCCGCGGCGTCCCGAAGTATTGTTATGTGCTAACTTAAGCAGTTCTACGTTGCCGTCAAGCCTCTCAGCGTTGAAGCCTTCTTCTCTTCGTACCTTGCCTTCTTTGTCGTTGTCGTTTTCTACTTTATTGGTGCTGTCTGGAAGCGCAAGATCTGGCACAGACTATCAGCCATTGATGTCGACTCTGGCCGTCGCGAGATTGACTGGGAGCATTTCAACAAGGTCAGGGCTGTATATGAGTCATACCCTATGTGGCGCAAGTTGTTGAGCCACATGTTCTAGTCTAGAAACATCGTCATAGATCGCGGACAAGATTCCGCGGTGACTGCTCGAGGGAAGCGACAGGTGCAACTCAAGATTTGATATTACAAACAGATAGATCCTTCGTAATAACTTATCAACCACCCGCATCTCCAAGGGGCTCTTGTCTTTCCTTGTGCGACTTCGCACTTGTGAGACGATCCTTAGCTCTTCGCATTGACTCGACAGTCTTGCATGGAGTGGTGCCTGCGATGCGCGCTGGTCGCGTGTATGGTCTCTTGCGTTGCTCGGCGTCGCATCCGCTACGGCGCTTACACATCTCTAGCATACCTTCCGCCAATCCGAGCACTCCGCCACCGCCAGGAGCGGAAGCCAGGGCCAAGACACACTGCTTGTTATCAGCAAAACGTCGGCCTGCCAAGGTTCTTGTCTCCTTCCACAACAGGCAGGAGTGAATGAGGGGCACAAGAGCCCCGGATGTCGACATCCCGCTGCTGTGTGCGGGGTTTTTGCGAGATCAATCCGCCAAGTTTCGCAACGTTTGCCAATTCTTCGTATTTTCTACCAAGACCTCATTTGAGATTCATTTGCTACGTTCAAACAGGGCTGTGCTCTTGGTATGCTCCGTGCTACAGATAGCTACCTACTTGCCGCCCAATGAGACATTCGAGATTACCCGCTATACCACAATCGCCTGTCACCCCTGGTCAACAGACTTTCGCCATACCGCTGGCTCATCTCGCGATGACCGCGGCACGACACTCTTGTACTTGACAGCCCAGTAAACTTCATCACACGGACCTTCTCCCTATCGAAAGAATGCATGTTGCTGCAGAAGCGCACGTTGGCGCAGCTTTTGAAGTCTTGTTCGATGTCGCTCAATGTCTACGAAAGGAAGGTGACACTTTTGACAAGCTCTTGATTTTGTTATCGTACTAGTGATTCACGACGCGGCAGAGAAGTGCGCGTGGTATCGCTACATACTCCGCTAATTTACGGACGAGAGTGAGAAGTAGGTGAATGCTATAAGTATGCAGGCCGACCGGTCAAGGTAGAGTGTCTCATCAGCCTCACCAGCCCTCCATTTCCTGATCTGCAAAATTGAAGATCGCAAACATGAAGCTGTCACAACTTGCTCTTCTCTTTTTACCAGCATGGGCATGCGCCTACTCAGAGGCCGAATATGACGATGGCAAGGTGCATGAGATGATCATGAACAGGAAGCATGTAAGTACATTCGCCCATGACGACTTGACTTGGGACTCACAACCCATCAGGCGTCCTGGAATAAGCACAGAGGATGGGGTGAATACAACAGCAAGAAGTGGAAGTCGTTCCTCAAGCACCACAAAGACAACGACGTGATCAAGTGCAACAGCAGGGGAGTTGCAGTCGTCGAGCCTGGAAACCCATCAGAGACGTTCCGATGCAAGAACGTAAGTCAGACTGGCTTAATTGTCCCACACGATACTACTGACAGAAGACGACCAGATTGATTACTACGACTTTAAAAGTCATGCAGATCTCGGGTCTTTCGCTGGCGAAGGCTCTTCATCATGGGGCTGGGTCGCTCCGAACGGTCGTGAGTTCGTGGCCATCGGTCAAGCAGATGGTACTGCTTTCGCAGAGATCAACAGAAATGGCAAGCTCGTCTACCTTGGTCGACTCCCGCAGAACTCCGTCTTCTCAATCTGGAGAGAGATTCGCTCGTACAAGAATTATATGGTCATCGGATCCGAGGCTCGAGGTCATGGCATCCAGTTCTTCGACATGAACAAGCTGCTCAACATCGACCCAAGAAGCCCGAAGAACTTCAGTATCACTGCAGACGTCACTGGTCTTTTCACTGATCTTCCTGTCGGTCGCACGCACAATGTTGTCATTAACGAAGAGCTTGGCTACGCTGTATCGGTCGGTGCTGCACCTCGCAACAGTACTTGCAGAGCTGGCCTCATCTTCATTGACGTCAACGACATCACCAAGCCTGTCTCGCCAGGATGCGCCAGCTCTGACGGCTACGTTCACGATGCTGAATGTCTTGTCTACCGCGGACCTGATAAGCGCTACTATGGCCGCGACATCTGCTACGGCTACAACGAAGACACTCTCACCATCTACGACGTCACCGATAAGACTGGCAAGAACGCATCCAAGATCATCTCGCGCACTCCCTATGTTGGAGCTGCCTACACTCATCAGGGCGCTGTCCTTGACCGTGACTGGCAAGAGTATCTTGTACTCGACGACGAGCTTGATGAGGAAGATCGTACTGGACCTGCTGCTGACCAATTTCCTGTGACCTACATCTTCGACATCCGCAACCTCGAGAAGCCTGTCAACACTGGCTTCTACAAGTCCAAGCAGAAGTCTATCGATCACAACCAATATGTTTTCGATGGTCTCGTCTACCAGTCCAACTACGCCGCCGGGCTTCGTGTATACGATGTCAGCGGCATTCCTGCTGATCCGACCGGTGGAAATGTCGAGGAAGTCGCATACTTTGACATCTACCCTGAAGATGATGCGGCCGATGGTCTTGTCGACTTCGTCGGTACCTGGAGTCATTACGCTGGTTTCCCAAGTGGTTACATCATGATCAATACCATTGAAAGAGGTGTCTTTGTCGTGAAGATGAACAAGTTTGGCAAGAAGGGACACGGCAAATGGTGGAAGAAGCCCAGACAAGGTTGGTGGTAGATCTAAGCGCCAAGGAATGGTCGCCGTCACACAAAATGAGTGCCTCTGGTCGTCATCATATACTTTGATACACGAAATGTATGCACCAGTCAGTACCAGCCTCACAGCATATCTCAGTGTGACATCGTACTCCACTTCAAAGCGACCGCATTCCCGCTGACGCTGTGTTTTGGCTCAGGCTTCCTAAGTTGTCGCTTCCCGTACGCTGGGGATCATGCTTGCAAAAGCGTGTTTTTAAACTGCTGATTTTCTCACTTAGTTGTGATATGCAGCTCCCACATTCAGGTCACATCCGCGCGGACTTCATCCAGAAGCCCCGACCACGATGACACGCCGCGAGTCATCGGGCAAACGTTGCACCCACAAATAGACCTTCAAATAATATGCGCACAATCTGAGACTGGCAGGAAGTACGCGTGTGATACACAAGCAAAACAGTCGTCGAGGTCCACGAGATCTTCTTAGTTGTCTTTAAAGGAGCTATCTTGTTCCCGACGGATCGTCATGGATCGTGAAGGCGTATACCCGCGACGATACCAATCACTCACACCCCCATTCTCGTCTCCAGTGTCGCTGAGCCGATTGTCGTATTGTATACGAGTGTCACATCAGATCAGGATGCCGAGGTCGGATGCCCAACGGGCTCGGAGTGGAGCTACAACGGCTACACCCGTCGATATGGGGCAAGATACGCCAGCGGCCGTAATTACAGCAAGAGTTATCTTCCTCACACGTTGCGACGCGACTTTTCACACATTCACCACTGCCAACACCTTGATCTGCGACTCTTGGTCCTCTCAAACTCAACAGCGACAATGCCGGACGCGCTCATCGCGACACCTCCTTGCGGTCCAATCCAGGGATTCAAGCATGGCTCGGTGACAAGATACACTGGCATACCGTATGCAAGGGCATCGCGCTTCGAGGTCCCTCAGTCGCTCGAGCCCTGGACGAACAATTTCCAAGCCACATCTCCTTGCCCAGCTTGTCCGCAGCCAAGCGACAAAGCTTCAGGCCTTATCTCGAAGAAGCCACTTCTGAGTGGTCTCGAGATCAGCGAAGACTGTCAATGCCTCTCCGTCACGGTGCCCGACGGTGCAAAACCCGATGGCAAACTCCCTGTGATGATCTGGGTGTATGGAGGATCTTTCTCGTCTGGCGCTGCCGACTCACCTGCCTACGATCCTTCCAGACTTGTCGCTGAACATCGAGTTATCGTCGTCAACATCAATTACAGACTCAATCTCTTCGGCTTCCTGGGCGATGGCAAGAAGAAGCCGGCCAATCTCGGACTGCTGGATCAACTGGAAGCCTTGCGCTGGGTGCGTCGGAACGTCGCAGCATTTGGCGGGAACGACGATCCCAAGACAATCACCTTCTTCGGACAGAGCGCTGGTGGAAGCTCAGTGGCTGATCTGATGGCTGTGCCCGAGGCATCTTTACTGTTCGGGCGGGCAATCGTACAAAGTGCACCATTCGGCATCACCAGAGGCAGAGATACTCTGAATGAAACTTTGCTCGAGGTAGCCAAGTCTGCAACGGTGAATTCCTCGGCTGATGAGCTAGTTGCACTTTGCGAAGCCATCGACAAAGCTGGCTCGGGGACTCCGCCAATGGGTGGGATGCCCTTTGCACCGCAGTATGGACATGCGCCGTTGCCTGCTGAGAAAGACGTTGATGCTGCGCTCGACAAGGTTGCATCCCAAATTGATCTGTTGATTGGAAGTACCGATCATGAGGCATCGCTCTAACTCTAGGTCAAAAGGTCCCCTGCCCTCGGGGCCTTTTCCCCGCATCCCGCCGGCTAATCGGATCCCGCGAGCCGACCTCTAGACCTGCCCTTAGGGCCTTTTCGCCCGTACGCTAAAGTCATTTTTGATCTCTACCCGTACGGAGCCAAAAATCACAGCGTGTAAAAGTCCGCCTCGACATCTAGCCGGTGCACCGACATCTCTACCGTTCGAGCTATAGTTACGTTGTTCGATTATATGTTAAAGACAGCCACTCATCTCTATTCGACGCGACGCTAAGACGCGACCGAAGACTAAAGAGCTCTCCCCGCCCTACCCTTCCCGTACGACGACTTATTACGAGAAAGTAAAAAGAAAAAAACATATAAATATATATATATATATATATATATACATATACATATAAAGTAGCGTACGAGTGGCACCCCTATACGTAGCTCTACCGCGCTAACCGCCCTAAGCACTTCTCGTATAAGGATTCTTCTCGACCTTAGGTCCCTAGCGCGCGCGCGTATACGCGTACTCTCGATATCGATCGATGTCTCTTACCTCGTATAGAGTCGAGTATAGGCAGGAGTAGGACTGCTTCCTTTATAGCGTATATCGCTTTAGCGTACGGCCGGGCTAGATCGGTACGTACTAGAGCAAGCGACATTAGATTAAGGGTAACCGACTTCGTACTATTAAAGCTCTCTATCGGTCCGTCCGGGCGGAAAACTACTAGAGCTCGTATAAGATACCCTCCTTCTTAGAAGAAGCCGATCTAATCCTCTTTCTCTATAGCGATGCGTTCTAGTATTAGCTCGATAAGCAATCTTATTATTATATCTACTAAAATGTCCGAAAGATAAGGGAGCATTGTCGTACGGCGTATAGCTAGTTAGAATTCGGTAGGAAAGGTCGGCCGTCTAAGCTCGTACGTAGCCTAGCTCCTTCTACTATACGGACCTAGCTGGCGTAGATCGAAGTATCGTATTAGAGAATCTTTCTATCCGGGCCCGACTCCTATTTTATCCGCGTATAGAGTATAGATAGCTTAGACGGAGACGGCGACGGCGACGGCGACGACATACCGCGCTACCCTATACTACCGCTAAGCTTATACGAGAGACACGAAATAGTAGTCCGGCAGTAGAGGGACTAGATCGACGACCCGTACGACTATAACGGCGACCGTTAGCTAAAACGAACCGGATAGTAGGGGTTCCTAATCGACTCGACCCGCTCGTAAGTCCTCGAATATGTCGTCGAGCCCTAGCGGGCTTCTCCGCCGTATAAGGGCAAGATATAGGACGCGGTAGCATCGCTAATTATACGCGCCGAGAAGCTCCTTACGCGTACGAGCTACTTCGTGTAGGTTACTATCGTATAGGTCGAGGACAGCTATTACATCCAGCAGCCGCTACAGCTATATTAAGGCCGTCCGCAGCTCTAGAAAGGCGTACGGGCCTAGTAGTAGATCGTACTCTTCTTTATACGATTCTACCTAGGCGGTCTAGACCTCGCCGTGCCGCTATCCGACATATAGCGAGAGACGCTACGAGGACTAATAGCTATAGCAGAGGACCCCTCGTACGAAGAGGGGGAGGAAGACGACTAGCGGCGGTCCGGTAGAGACCTAACGGCGACACTAGAGCTAGAACGCGGTATCCTCTTCTTTATTATCTTACTGCTCGATTACGTCGTACGAGGCTAGGAGTACGAGAGCCTAATAATCTGCGCTCTCGCCGNNATNGCCGTATAACNNTAAGGATAGCTCGGCGTCGATAGGTACCCGTCTATCCTCTCGGCGCTTATTAAAACATTACGCTATCTCGTACTATAGGAGGCGTACGAGAGACTC